>NW_015623739.1:0-2661 GCF_001515625.1 Sinocyclocheilus rhinocerous
AAAGAAGTTAATGTGCCTTCTAAAAATCTAAACAATTAAGGCAATAATATTTATATGCTTTAAATTAACAATTTATATGCTTGATTTATCCCTTTTCATAAAAATGGTCTAAAGGCTGAAACGCTGTTGTATAAGATTTTTGTGAAAACCTGTATCTGAACTGTAAATCATGTAATTTTATGGCTCAATACTGCATGTTACCATAGACTAGGGGTGTAACGGTACACAAATATGACAGTTCGGTACGTACCTCGGTTTTAACGTCACGGTTCGGTATGATTTCGGTACAGCAGGGGGAAAAACTTTTTTTTTTAAAAATGGTTTACTGAACAAGTTGCTCTTTCTTTAAATACATTCAGTTATAGTTTAAATGTTCTTAGTGATAAAAATCTACCTCAGCTTATGCTTAAAACTATAGGGAGCCCTTTTACATTATAAGGTTACAATTAGGCCTAACAACTTAACCCAAACTTAAATTTAATTGCTATTTATTTTTAAATAGATGATCAACACTCAACTTTAAAAAATAAATAAATAAATAATTGTATGCAAACATGTAAACTGCACATAATGCAGTTTTTAAATTAATTTATAAGTAATAAAATTTCTAAGCTATTTGTTAAAGTATATTCAATTACACAATGGTTCTCATAGCATGTTTCATAACAGATTAATTTAAACATACTGTATATTAAATAATTAAGACTAACAGGTTTAGTAAAATATAATGAATATATGGTGTAATATTTCGCAAAATTCTCCTCTCTAGACTTCATTTCTCTAGTGAACTAACGAGCTGTGGACACTGATGACTTGCTGAGGTAAATTAAATGCTACGTGACATTTTATTTCCACGCTGTATTGTTGATCACCACTGCCAGCTAGTGCACAGACTACTTCACCTCGGCAGCTAACCCACACTTGCCTAGTGTACCAGCAAACCTTCATTTAGTGACTATTAAATGCACTATAAAACTGATCTTAGTAAAGCTGCACTGTAAAGCAGCTGTAAAGTTACTAACCCCAACATTAGTTAATAAGTACCTTAAATGTTTAAACTTAAATCTGTAACGTTAAATTAACCATAGACTAAAAGTTTACAGATTAAAGCCTGCGCCCAGGGATTCCGCGGGAAGCAGTGGGCAGGAAACGGAAGCTCGAGAAGGCCATTCCCGCATTCCAACAACAGTACTTCCGCTCCAAACTTTGTTGCACTGTGCTCGTACTGCTTCAGAATTAAAACTCGGTTATATTGGTTTCGTGTCATTTATTCATTAAATTTTTTACAGAGTGCACTATACACTTATTCGTTCTGTCGGTTGAATTGCACTAATGATTTAGCATTAGTGTTCTTTACCCAGCGAGGAAGACAAATACATTTCACAAGGCTTTAAAAACGAAGTTGTTTCATTACGTTACACGGTTCATATTCATAACAAAAAATGGACGACAAGATCCAGCGAATAAATATATAAGTGTAATTATGCAACAACCCAGTGCCCATTCACCAAATGCACATCGCCTCTTTGTAAAACTAAAGCATGATGCAACGAAAACAAATGTTTAACGTTGTGTTGTTATGACTATTTCCCACTCAGTTATTCCCATGCTGGGTGAACAGATAAACTCTGCAAATTCACACAGCTAAATAAAGAACGGAAGGGTAAACAAAGCAATGCTTTCCAGTAAAGTCTCACTAAACAGCACTACTGTGTGTGTCTGTGTGAGCATTAGGTGCTCGTGTCCTCCATTGCTGCACGCGCGAGGGTTTCTGACGGCCTTGGCGCCAAACTCGAGCAATCTCCAGTCACTACAAAACCTTCTACCGTGCTTCCTGTGTGTATATAACAACATTCTGTGCGTGATCGCAAACTTTAACGCAAGCATAATGTTATCGCTGCTACCAATATTGTCCCAGTTGTCTAATACGAACGTAAAACCCTGCTTTGGATCTGTAGAAAGCAGCAGGCCCCGCTGCCTGGATAACTGGCACACTGAGCCCTGTGTGAACACACGAGCAGTATTGTTCGTGCTGCACCCTTACCTCACATCCAAAAATTCAGTGTTTCGGGACGAACGCACAAGGCGGTAGACTCCGCAAAGCCGTCTTCAAGTCAGCAGTCCAGAGATGCGGCATATACTCGTATTTTCGTGATTTTTTTTCTTTTCTGTCCCACTGTCAATATCCCAAAAGCAGAAATCACCCTCTCACCACGACACAACAGCTCTATTGTACTACCCGACCGCTGGGTCCTAAACTCCACCCAATTCATGGCCCTTCTAACTGAGAGCGCCAGTGGAACATGGACTATTTAGCATACTTGTCAGGGTTAGTTAAACATCTTTTAGTTGCCACAATGGAGGACTGTGATGTAGTTAATTATTACGTTTTTAATAGTATTTGTAGTTTGCAATGCATGAACAATTTGCTTGAAATGTACAAAATGAAATAAAATATTATATATATATATATATATATATATAAAAGTGACGGTCGTGGCCTAATGGTTAGAGTCGGATTTGTAACCTGAAGGTCACAGGTTTGAGTCTCATTACTGGCAGTTACTCATTACTGGAGTGATTGACCAGTGCTCTCTTCCACCCTCAATACCATGACTGAGGTGCCCTTGAGCAAGGCACCGAACCCCCAACTGCTCCCCG
>NW_015623739.1:2867-5868 GCF_001515625.1 Sinocyclocheilus rhinocerous
CTTGAGCAAGGCACCAAACCCCCAACTGCTCCCCGGGTGCCGCAGCACATGGCTGCCCACTGCTTCGGGTGTGTGTGTGTTCACTACTCACCGTCACTGCTGTGTATGTGTGTGTGTGTGTGTGTGTGTGTGCACTTGGATGGGTGACATGCAGAGCACAAATTCCGAGTATGGGTTACCATACTTGGCAAATGTCACAACTTTCACTTTCACATCTTTCCTCAGACAGTTTTTTTTTTTTTTGCACTCTTCTCCTTGATTTGTTATAACTTTTGGCAGTCTGTAGTACTTTGTATCAAAAAATCAAATGCTGTTCTTTTGAATTATTTATTCATCAAAGAATCCTGAAAAAATATCACGTTTATTTTTTTCATTTATACACATACATATACTTATGACTAAAATAAGGTCTGGTGTGAATAAATTACCCAGTCAAATGTAAATTTTACTCACAAGAACAAGCACTTCTTCAAGGATATGTTTTTGAGCTTGACAAATCAGACAACCATTGTAGCTCTTATTTAGCAACTTGTGTAATTTATGCTGTAGAACAGTGTTTCTCAACCCTGGTCCTGAGCGCCCCCCAACACTGCTCATTTTGTATGTCTCCCGTATCTGACACACCCATTTCAGGTCCTGGAGTTTCTTCTAATGAGCTAATGAGTTGAATCAGGTGTGTTTGATTAGGGAGACACAAAATGTGCAGTGTTGGGGGCGCCCAGGGCCAGGACTGAGAAACACTGCTGTAGAACAAAACATGTTCTTACACAAAGTGAAGTGACGTGACGTGTGGCAAAGCATGGTGTCCCATACTCATAATTGTGCTCTGCATTTTACCCATCCAAGTGCACACACACAGGAGTGCGTAGTGAACAAACACACACACACCGTGAACACACACCCGGAGCAGTGGGCAGCCATTATTGCTGCAGCGCCCAAGGAGCAGTTGTGGGTTCGGAGCCTTGCTCAAGGGTCTCACCTCAGTCGTGGTATTGAGGGTGGAAGAGAGCACTGTACATTCACTCCCCCCCCACTACAATCCCTACAGACTCGAACCCATGACCTTTGGGTTACAAGTCCGACAGGCTGCAGGTTCAAGTCTCTAGGGATTGTAGGTGGGGGGACGCGAATGACCAGATACACAAACAAAACCAAATTAAACCCTGCGGCTCGTGATGATACATTGATGTGAAAAGACACAAAACGATCGGTCTGTGCAAGAAACTGAACAGTATTTATATCGTTTTTTACCTCTGATTCACCGCAATGTCTGAATTGTCCTGAGCGCGTTCGCGTCTTCTTCTTCAGCCTGCGCTGAGGCATCGTCTTCTTGCTTTACGGCGGATCGCAGACTTATAAGTGCATTACCGCCACCTATCTCTCAAATGGACCATTGACACTTCCAATTGAGATTGTAGATAGAGGGTCAATGGTCCATTTGAGAGATAGGTGGCGGTAATGCACTTATAAGTCTGCGATCCGCCGTAAAGCAAGAAGACGATGCCTCAGCGCAGGCTGAAGAAGAAGACGCGAACGCGCTCAGGACAATTCAGACATTGCGGTGAATCAGAGGTAAAAAACGATATAAATACTGTTCAGTTTCTTGCACAGACCGATCGTTTTGTGTCTTTACACATCAATGTATCGTCACGAGCCGCAGGGTTTAATTTGGTTTTGTTTGTGTATGTTTTATGACTCTCAAAGCCGTGATTCCCATCCACTGACATTATAGGACTGACAGACTGCAACGGTTTGACTTAAAAATCTTCGTTTGTGTTCTACTGAAGAAACAAAGTCACCTACAACTTATGCCCTGGGGGTAAGCAGATACACATCAATCAAATTTTTTTGGGTGAACTATCCCTTTAAGGTTTACTATTTATTGTATTTGTACCGCCATTTTTCTGTGACACTTTACACTGACACTTTGGACACTGATCTATTTCAGTATTCTTGTCTCAGTACCTCAGGACTGCTTAATACTCTTAGCACTGTCTACCCTTATTGTATCTGTTACTGCCACTTATTTGTATTTATTGCTCTGTCTGTGTTTATTGTTCTGCCTGTGAAATAGCTCATGGCCCTTTAATATCTCAGTGCCCTCCACTTATGTCTATATTTGTGTATGTTCATGTTTACCATTTGATTATTTATGTATGGTTTATGTATGGTCCCGTTATTTTCACTGTATGCCTGAGCCTTGTCACAAGCATTTCAATGCCCCGTTTTCCTCAGTGTTAACTATGCAAATGATCATTAAATGCCTCTTGACCTCTTCATGAAAGTCTAAATAATGTTTCCTACATAAGCCAAATTAGCCTTCAAGTTTGGCATTCAAACTGACATTCAAAACGGTTATGGCTCTGACAATATGCAACACTACATTACTTTTACAGTAACTCACAATCTCTGAAAGCATATATGTACTCAACTTACAAAAATATTTGCACCAGTTGATATGTCTTAATTCATTTGTGTAGTAAGATGTAATCTATCTTTGTGTCTGTTTGCAGATAAATAGAGATGACGCATAACTTTTGACTAAAATGAATGTATTGACAAATCACAGCTTATATTCAACTCTACAAAATTGTCTCATACAAATAAGAACCATTTAGAAATAAAAAAAGTACACTGTGATTCTCTCAAATGTACAAACTTTTTTGGTCACAGGAAAGTTTTGCTTGCTAAAATGTCCCTAAACAAATAGAGCAGTGTAAAGGAGACAACTAAAGCTCCTTTTAGAAGTACATTCAACATATCAGATGGAACTTTTTACATTCTTTTTAGAACAGTGTTACCTTAAAAACTTATATGGAGGACTAATGTCATTTGGTTACAATAAAAATAAAAAAATACTGAAAAAAACATAGAAAATACAATTTGAAGACAAATCAAAAGCCATGCTAACAAGAAAAGAAAAAAAAACACATGGCTATGAATTATATATATATATTAGTAGTCAACATTTGAAGTGGATCAAAAAAGTTCATCAAAGTTG
>NW_015623740.1:0-1045 GCF_001515625.1 Sinocyclocheilus rhinocerous
TTTGATCATGTCTGAGTTTAGGTTCATCACTGTGAAGCGCTCCTGCTCAAGACCGAGTCGGCAGAAAGCATTTGTTTTCTTTATTTTATAAAAGCACAAGGTTTTGTTGATATTGTGAGTGCACACAAATAAAACTAGACCCTTTACAGTTTAGAATGATGTATTATTCTTACCTTTATGAGCAAAAATGACTGCGTATTTTAAGTTGTTTCCACTGTTAGAAAAAAATCCAAGTGATCGCACTGGCGCCTCCATGTGCCGCAGAGCTTCAGCTTCCACTCTCCGCACAAAATATTGGATATAGCGCACATTTATCTAGGTTTAACGTTTAAACATTGTTATATGCTGCGTCTAACAGCGCACATTTATCTAGGTTAAACATTTAAACTAACATTGTGATATGCTTGAACTGTTTTATATATAGATTTTATTTTAGGCAAGTCGTGATGATTTGAGAAGGCTAAATTGATCAAACATAGGCAATAGGCTATGATCAATTCACTGTCTGCCGCTAGCCGTTACTTAAAAAAACAAAAACGTACATTTACCGAACAAAAAATACTCCAAACGTTTTTCTAAATTTACTTTTTTTTTAAACGAAACTAAATATAAACACTTTTCCACTACATACAAAACTGAACTATTTTAATAGCTGAAACAGTAGTATAAGCTTTTTTGGGAAAAGGGGAAAAAAGAGGGGCTAGGGCCTATATTTGAGACCCGTGCAGGGCTTTAATCCACTTCATCCAACACTGTTTTGTTCTCATCTGTGAGCATGCTCTTGATATATGTATTTTAGGTGTGTAAATGTATAATTGCCTTTTCATTATTTTTCAGTTTTATTTAAATTTGTAGTTAAAATAACTAAAAAGAAATTTTTCTGATTTATTTAAATTTGTAGTTAAAACAACTAAATATAAATGTATTTTAAAGTTTAGAATTAGACAGCCCTTGCACGCAGGCTTACACTGGTAACTAACTCATCAGTGGACTTTCCTCATCAATATTGGCTATATTTTTTCACACTTTTCTCATTCTATATTTC
>NW_015623741.1:0-2219 GCF_001515625.1 Sinocyclocheilus rhinocerous
CAAAACCTCATTCGCTTCCCGCTTCGGCTCAATTTTTCACAGCAGCTCTTCTGGCCGCAGCGCCACATGTAGCCGGGCCTACAGCTCTCGTAGCAGTCGCTAGCGCGAGGCTGCCTCCGCTAGCGCTGCAGGCCGTGTTGCAATAAAATTAAGTAAAGTTGCTAAAGGTAGGTCGTTTGTTGTTAAAAGTTGTTAAACGACGTGAGGACATTATGGATGTTGATGTCATTTTTGTAACCATGACGCAAAACTGAGTAGAACACACAATGAAATTACTCAAATTTTCTGTATAAATTTTCACTATCTTTTTACCTGTATTTTAAATTACACATTGTACTCAGATAGACAGATGAGATGGAAAAAGATTGATTTTCGTGAAATTAAGTTAAACAGTGTACAATTATAGGTGCAAACTAACAACTAAGGCGTATCATAAAAAAATAATTTTTATTATTATTATTATTGAACAAGTACAACTAGCAACCTAATTCGCATGCGCTGCGCATACGGCTAGGCACCTCTCTCCAAGTCTCTACCAGCAGATGTGTTGCTTGGCTGGCCAGCTGTTTCAATACTTACTAGTTATTGTGTGGTTAAGAGGAAAAGCATGTCTTTTCGTCATTTTATGATGTTGTCAAAGTAGTCATTTCTCCTGCTACTAATAACCTCTCTTCTTTTTCAGTGGTCTCCAGCTCCCGTAGCACACATTAGCGTGAGGCTGCCTCTGCAAGCTGTGCAGACTGCACAGGCTCTCCAGCATTTTCCCCCGAATATCACAAGCCCCCTACAGCTACAGCAGCTGAAACAAGCGCAAAGCTGCTTACGCTTGCAACACATGGCCTCACATCTCAGTCTTTCCTCCTGTTACTTCTAATCCTTTTCCTTTTCAGTGGCCTCCAGCTCCCATAGCACACTAGCGTGAGGTTGCCTCTGCTAGCCGTGCAAGCTGCACAGGCTCCTCAGGATGTCACAAAACCCCACTCCCTTCCCGTGGCCTACAGCAGCTGAAGGAAGCGTGAGGCTGCCTCCGCTTGCAACTCAGGCCCACACATCTCGGGCTTTTCCTCCCGTTTCTAATGACCCCTTTTTTTCTTTTCAGTGGCCTCCAGCTACCCATAGCAGACACCAACCCGGAAGCCGATTTAAACGTCAGGCTGCCTCTGCTGACAATTGCAGTCCATAAACGTCAGGCTGCCTCTGCTGACAATTGCAGCCCATGCACCTTCCTCATAGCTCTTTACTTCATTCAAAATTACGTTGTCGTCCAGATCAAGTTCCGGCTCCCCTCGAGCTTCAAGATGCAGCAGGCCGTCAGCAAGCCTAGGCTGCGCCCCAGACTCAACTGCTCCTCACACTGCATTGCCTCTCTCCTCTTTTCAACCAATCACTGCGGCGCCTTGCTACAGCGCCGCACACAACGTCGCCCGCTGGCGTAGCTTCCCAAACTCCTATCCTTCCCACTCCTTTCTACCTCCGGCGGCAGACGTTAGCATCAGCCAGCAATGCAAGCTTACTGGCCTCCTCCCTCATTTCCTTCTAGCTCTTCCTACGTGCTTCCCTAAGCACCAGAGGCTAATCCGTGCGTGAGGCTGCCTCCGCAAAAGGTTACGGCCCCTCCTTATCTTCCTTCTAACCCTTCTCTCCAATCTAAACCTCAGTACACTTCATTCAAGGCAGTCCCACTACCTACCCCACCGAATGCTGCAGCTCAGGAACCACCCACCCCCTGTGCCCAATACCATCAAATCTCAGATTCTCGCAGAAATTCAGAGCGCTGGCTCCGGAGGCGGACCCATCACCAACCCCAATACCTCACTATTTGCAACTCGTATTCCCATAACACATCCCTTAAAACCTCCTCAACGCGTCACTCGGTTCGATCCTCCAAGCAGTTTCACCCAGAACCATCTAACTGCTTTTGAGAGGGAGAAAGCAGGAAATGGCAGGTTGTACGAGAGGTGGAAAGCTTTAAATCATCTCCATCACATCTTTCGTTTCCTACCTCAACACCTGTAGAACCTCCAAGCCCGGTCCATCAAAGGTTATCAAAGCGGCATCCAATTTTTTTTACAAATTAATCTACGGGCGCCCCCTCTCCTGAAATAAACAATTCTCAAACATCTCTTTTGATCAAAGGAACTCAGTGCTCTCATCCTCCAAGCCCGGACGCTAGACAGCCGATAACTTTCGACATTCTTTCTAAATGTATCCACATTCTC
>NW_015623741.1:2303-2650 GCF_001515625.1 Sinocyclocheilus rhinocerous
ACATGCAAATGGGCCATATGAAGGAAACAAAGGAAACTTCTCCCGCTCAAAAATTCATGCCTGGTATTGGCCAGTCCACACAGAATAGGAACTCTCAAAAGCGATTAGCCCGAAATAATCTTTGCTCAGAAACCCTCTTCGTTTGAGACAACACCTTTCCAAGACCCTCGAGATCTTCCTCTTGAGTTTTATTTTCCGGCAGTTTTTAGCTTCAAGTAACTTTAGTCGCTGTGGACTTTTCCTTCTTCAGAAGAACCAGAAGTAAAACTTCCAGCTCACTCCTAACGAACTCATCAAAGACCTCCGTTGTCTACCGCATCAGGACTCTTGTTCAGCAATCGAAACCA
>NW_015623741.1:2848-3210 GCF_001515625.1 Sinocyclocheilus rhinocerous
CTTTTCTATTCTCTCTCTTTTCCTTACTTTGTTTCATTCTGTATATAGAAGTGTTTTGCTTAGTTATATGTTAGATATAGTTTTCATTTATTAAATCCCTTATATTCACAACGGATTGTCTCTGTTTAATCATAATCAGTTATAATTCGTCACAAATATTTCCCTTTTTAGAGCTAATAATAATAATAAAAACCCTACAAGAAAAAAAGTAAAAAATCTAAATTTTTTACCTCCCGTCACCAATCCAACCGTATCAGGCCCTTTTTCTTACCTACAATTCAGAAGCTCTCAGTCTACATCTCCTCTTGACCCTCTTTTTGTCGATGGCTGTAACCACCCTGTCACACGTTTTTGGTCTCAAA
>NW_015623741.1:3368-3527 GCF_001515625.1 Sinocyclocheilus rhinocerous
GAAAGATTTTCCAGCCACTCCTTCCGTCCGAAGCGGGTAACTACAGCAGCTCAAAAAAGGCCTCTTACAGCAGCAGATCCAAGCTCTCGGTCAATGGTCATCGGACGCCTTCAAGAGCTACAGTGGTGTGAAAAAGTGTTGGCCCCCTTCCTGATTTCT
>NW_015623742.1:0-229 GCF_001515625.1 Sinocyclocheilus rhinocerous
GATAACCACCAGACTCACCCACAGATGTCTCTCCATAACCACCATTTTTTGGATTTGCCAATGGCAGTGGCGGCCTGCTTAGCAGCACGGAGAGCAAAATCCGTGGTGTGACGCAACTCAGCCACCTCATCAGGGGATAGACCCTGCCTTTATCCAGGTCATTCAGCAGATCAGCCTGAAAAGCCTGAAGCACCACCATGGTGTGCAACGAGACTGCAGCCTGACCTGC
>NW_015623742.1:351-7370 GCF_001515625.1 Sinocyclocheilus rhinocerous
GCATCCCCTCGATGTTGGCATAACTAGTATGCTGGAATATGTGGATGAGGGACGAGAATGGATTTTTTTTTTTCAAGACGGAGTGCAGTATAATGTGGTTATCTGAGAAGGACATGATATAAACCATCTGTCCAATAACTGCAGACAGATCCACACTATACATTTCCTATATAAACAAAAGGAAATTACTAATAGGGAGAAATTTCCCGTCAGGTCCTTTCCATGTTCTCACCCCGACGCAACGCACAGCATGCATTCAGCTCCCGCGGGAGCTAAACACGATCCGCCCAACCGCTAGATTACCTCGGAAATCAAGCGTGAACGAAAACTGCTGCCGCGAATGCATCGCTATTCCCGCGAGAGGCGAACGCACTCATGCAAACGCATCTACAAACGTGGAAAAATGGTGAAATACTCACATCCCCCTCAGTAGTCCCGCGAATGCATCACAATGAGCACAAACTGGTGTGAGTGGTGCTCCTTCAGAAAACAACATCATGCTGTGGAACGCGGTGATCTTTGGGTACGTGTGCTGAAATGACTAGAACTGATATTATATAGTGTCGTTTTTGTGGGTACGGAAAGTATTCAGACCCCCTTAAATTTTTCACTCTTTGTTATATTGCAGCCATTGCAGCCATTCATTTAAGTTAATTTTTTTTCCTCATTAATGTACACACAGCACCCCATATTGACAGAAAAACACAGAATTGTTGACATTTTTGCAGATTTATTAAAAAAAGAAAAACTGAAATATCACATGATCCTAAGTATTCAGACCCTTTGCTGTGACAATCATATATTTAACTCAGGTGCTGTCCATTTCTTCTGATCATCCTTGAGATGGTTCTACACCTTCATTTGAGTCCAGCTCTGTTTGATTATACTGATTGGACTTGATCAGGAAAGCCACACACCTGTCTATATAAGACCTTACAGCTCACAGCGCATGTCAGAGCAAATGAGAATCATGAGGTCAAAGGAACTGCCTGAAAAGCTCAGAGACAGAATTGTGGCAAGACACAGATCTGGCCAAGGTTACAAAAAAATTTCTGCTGCACTTAAGGTTCCTAAGAGCACAGTGGCCTCCATAATCCTTAAATGGAAGACGTTTGGAACGACCAGAACCCTTCCTAGAGCTGGCCATCCGGCCAAACTGAGCTATCGGGGGAGAAGAGCCTTGGTGAGAGAGGTAAAGAAGAACCCAAAGATCACTGTCGCTGAGCTCCAGAGATGCAGTCGGGAGATGGGAGAAAGTTGTAGAAAGTCAACCATCACTGCAGCCCTCCACCAGTCGGGGCTTTATGGCAGAGTGGCCCGACGGAAGCCTCTCCTCAGTGCAAGACACATGAAAACCCGCATGGAGTTTGCTAAAAAACACCCGAAGGACTCCAAGATGGTGAGAAATAAGATTCTCTGGTCTGATGAGACCAAGATAGAACTTTTTGGCCTTAATTCTAAGCAGTATGTGTGGAGAAAACCAGGCACTGCTCATCACCTGTCCAATACAGTCCCAAAAGTGAAGCATGGTGGTGGCAGCATCATGCTGTGGGGGTGTTTTTCAGCTGCAGGGACAGGACGACTGGTTGCAATCGAGGGAAAGATGAATGCGGCCAAGTACAGGGATATCCTGGACGAAAACCTTCTCCAGAGTGCTCAGGACCTCAGACTGGGCCGAAGGTTTACCTTCCAACAAGACAATGACCCTAAGCACACAGCTAAAATAACGAAGGAGTGGCTTCACAACAACTCTGTGACTGTTCTTGAATGGCCCAGCCAGAGCCCTGACTTAAACCCAATTGAGCATCTCTGGAGAGACCTAAAAATGGCTGTCCACCAACGTTTACCATCCAACCTGACAGAACTGGAGAGGATCTGCAAGAGGGAATGGCAGAGGATCCCCAAATCCATGTGTGAAAAACTTGTTGCATCTTTCCCAAAAAGTCTCATGGCTGTATTAGATCAAAAGGGTGGTTCTACTAAATACTGAGCAAAGGGTCTGAATATTTAGGACCATGTGATATTTCAGTTTTTGTTTTTTAATAAATCTGCAAAAATGTCAACAATTCTGTGTTTTTCTGTCAATATGGGGTGCTGTGTGTACATTAATGAGGAAAAAAAATTAACTTAAATGATTTTAGCAAATGGCTGCAATATAACAAAGAGTGAAAAATTTAAGGGGGTCTGAATACTTTCCGTACCCAGTGTATGCTTCAGACACCGGTCACACTGAAGGTGTTCCCCATAGCGACCCCTAGAGGACGCAGTTAGAAGTTCCCTTGAAAGGGAATCACCGACATCACTGCCTGGTCTACAAACTGTGTTTCACAACCCAACACACGAGTTATAAGTTATATAGGACATAACGTAAGATTGTGCGAGAATGTTATTTTCTATATTACTTCTCGCGTGTTGGATTGTGTAACGTAGAATAGACTTATTGATGTCAGAAAGGATAGACCTCAAGAAGCTTGCGATCCAAGTTGTCTGTGTGCTGATTTTCAGTGGAAAAAGGAAAAAAAAGAATATTGCAGCGAATGGTTGCTTGATGTTCTGTTGCAGGTCTATGACTCCTCCCCCTGAACTTTCCCTTTGCCTCAGATTTTAGGCATTTTTCTGCGATTTCCACAAAAATGTTGGTGAGTGAAAATCGGGGCTAAAATTGTGCAGTGTGAACCCAGCATTAAATAAAATTAACATTATAAAATAAAAAAAGCAGTTTATAACCCCCTTTAACTGATTGTATTACAATACATTATATATACTTTGTAAACAATACCTAAAACATTCACAATCATTTGTCTGTTGTCACAGAACTTACCTCAGTATCTCCAGTTTACACTTTAGACTCTTCAGTCCAGTGCAGAGCAGCTTCACTCCTGAATCCTGCAGATTATTATTGTTCATGTTCAGCTCTTTCAGATTAGTATCTGATCCAAGAACTGTAGCCAGAGCTGGACAGCTTCTGTCTGTTAAGTTACAATCATTTAACCTTGAAAAAAATGAATACAAAATAAGAATGAGTACAAACAATATATTTCCCAGTATTGTTTTTAGACCGTAAATATACTGGTGGGCTACACTGACATTTCTATTAAACTTAAAAGCTAAGATTTTGCTTTTGGTTTAAGGCTTTAATAAAAAGGTGAATTTTTTGTCATATCACCCATCACTAAGTTAAATTAATGATTAAGAATCAACTATAGAGATATTTTGATGCTTTTTTTTTTAGATAAGTGCAAAAACATGACTTTTAAATGACTTACAGAGCTCTTTTGCAGGTTTTGATGACTGCTGATAGTCTAACGAGACACTCGTCTGATTTCTTGAATTTCTGAAGTTCAAATTCCTCCATCTCCTCCTCTGATGTCAACAACACAAAGGCCAAAGCAGACCACTGGGCAGGTGAAAGGTCAACAGATGAGAGACTTCCTTCTCTAAGGTGGGTCTGAATGTCTTTCACCAGAGTTTGGTCGTTCAGTTCATTCAGACAGTAGAACAGATTGATGGATCTCTCTGGAGACAGATTAGCTTCTAATTTCTGCTTGATGTACTGAACTATTTCCTCTTTGATCTGGTCATTGTCGTCTTGCTGTGTCAACAGACCTCGTAAGAGTCTCTGATTGGACTGGAGTGACAGACCGAGAAGGAAGCGAAGGAAAAGATCTAGCTGTCCATTATCACTCTCTAGTGCCTTGTCCACTGCAGTCTTGAGCAAATCAATCATGGTTTCACTTTTGTTTTCCTGTTCTGCAGAGTCTTGAACAAACACACTTTTCTTGTTGATGTCTAGAAACAGATGTGCATAAAGGGCTGCAATAAACTCTTGAATGCTCAAGTGAACAAAGCAGTACATGGTACCCACAATGATCCCCGTTTCCTCCTTAAAGATCTGGGTACACATGCCTGAATACATTGATGCTTTAGAGACGTCAATACCACTGGCTTTCATGTCTGCATCACAAAAGATCAGGTTGTTCATTTCCAGCTGATGAAATGCCAGTTTCCCCAATGAAAAGATGGCGTCTTTATCCCAGGAAACATCTAGTGTGCATTTTCCATCATACTTTCGGCTGTTCTGCAGGATCTGAAAGCGGAGAAAGTGTGTGTACATTTGTGTCAGAGTCTTGGGAGTGTCTTCAGTGTTTGATTTCTGCTGTGTTTTGGAGACGTCATCAGCCTGATTGTTTCTCACATCTTTATTTCTTTTCTCTTCCAAAATGTTCTGGAGAACAGTGGCTGAAATCCAGCAGAAATGATACATCATGACACATCTCATTACCAGCAAAGTTTAGAGGAAGACGACATTCGTCCAACCCATCAAGGATGAACAGGACTTTGAATTGATCACTTTTTGTAAGGTTCAGTCCTTTCGTCTCTGGGAAAAACTGAGTTATAAGGTCCATCAAACTTTGCTTTTCCTTCTCTATTAAGTTCATCTCACGGAAAGGAAAAGGAAATATGAAACTGATATCTTGATTTTCTTTATTGTGCTTTTTGTTATTGTCATTTTCTTTATTCTCCTTTTCTTTTTTGTCCTTTTCTCTTTTGTCCTTTTCTTTTCTGTCCTTTTTTCTTTTGTTCTTTTCTCTTTTGTCCTTTTCTTTTTTGTTCTTTTCTCTTTTGTCCTTTTCTCTTTTGTCCTTTTCTTTTTTGTCCTTTTCTTTTTTGTCCTTTTCTAACCTTTTAGCCCAGTCCAAAATAACCTTTTGCACAGAGACTGATTTTCCGATGCCAGCAACTCCTTTTGTCAGTACAGTTCTGATCTGCTTGTCTTGTTCAGTTGATTCAAACAAATTTGTGCATTTAATCTGTATCTCTTGGAATTCATAATATCTGGAAGCAACTTCAATCTGTCTCACCTCATGTTCAGTATTGATCTGTTCACTACAACCCTGAGTGATATAGAGATCTGTGTAGATGTTATTCAGAAGTGTAGAGTCGCCATGCTTAGCAATTCCTTCAGATACAGATTCATACTTCTTCGTCAGGCGAGATATTAGCCGTTGTTGATGAATGAAGACCAGGGCATCTAGACACAAACACAGTAACAAAATGTAATGATAGGGACTTCATGCGAGAGAGCGGGGAATTGTGACATAAGGAGTGAGCCATGGCCGTGCATTGCATGCTTTTTGTGAAATATTATAGAAAATACACAAAAACATTTTACTGTACTTTTCTCTCATGTATTTTAATTTCTCTCATTTTATAAGTGACAATATGACCTCTCTTACCTCGTAGAATATTGGCAGCTTCATCTTGCTTCATATATTTCAGGAAGTAGAGTGTGAGATCAAGAGCTGCTTCTTTGATACTGCACATATCCCCTATAAAGTCCTCCACAAAGTACTGTGTGTTCTCTTTTTTTAATATTTTCTTAAACCTTTCTAGCTCATTTTTCACAAATATGATTATTTTGTTCTCAAGAGCCTGAAAACAAATCAAGAAAAAATAAGGGTCAGAAAAAAAAAAACTATCCTACATACACACTTAAAACATTTTTTTTTAAATATAAACAATTAACATATAGTACAAATTACAGGCAAGTAATAGTAAAACATACTCATACTGGTTCGCCAGTATTGAACATCACTAAGGCAAAGTAATGGTGGTGAATACAAAAACACAAACAAAAGATACGAAGAACCTGGTATGGAGTCAACATTTTTTTGTATCACCACCGTTAATTTGTAGGGATGCGCCGATCCGATATTCATATCGTGTATCGGCTCCGATAGTGCCATTTTTCTCGGATCGGGTATCGGTCAGAGAGAACCAATCCAAATCCGAGATTTTAATTTTTTTTCGATTGTGCGAATTATTCTGTGTTACTTCTGAAGCCATACGATAGCTTAATGTGAGCTACATATGAATATTTAAGTCCTTACATTAAAGTTCACACAAACTCTTTTCTCCGCTGTGGCTGTCAGTCATTCGTTCTAAACCCTGGTCTCGTTCGGTTACAGCAGTCAGCTCGGTAAAGCTCTCTCCAAGATAATTCTGTGTTCCAATTATACTTGATTTGTAAATACATGTCTATGATTTAGCAAAAAGGACTTTATCTTCTTGCCGGAGTTTAATGTTGTTTTGTTACTTGCTACCGGGTGTCTGTGAGAACAAAACACGGGCGTAGAAAAGACTAAATTGTTTTTAACGTGCACAGTAACTCAAATTTAAAACTGTTTAAAGAAAGGCTCAATAACAGTTGCACAGATATAATACACTACGCATCAATTTCTCTTCCCTTTGTGCTTTTATTTTTCTTTATAATGAAGTAGTCTGTATCTAGTAGATTGTGAAAGAATGATTATCAGTTCCACACACAGAGATATATAAATTCTACATTTATTTAAATGAGGGAAAAAAACTTCACTGGTATCGGATCGGAATCGGTATTTTTTAAGCAAAAAAAAAATAATACACACAAATACACAGTATGCACATCTAGCAGGCAAAAAAGCTCAATATGGGTAAAAAAAAATAAAAAATAAAACAAAGAAAGCTAAATTGGCACACCACAGCTCCAAAAGCAGAAAAAATATAGAAAATGTAGAAAAAGAAATAGTGATGTTTCGAAGCGTCACTTGTGTGAACATGCTATAAATATTTTTCTGCTTTTGGAGCTATGGTGAGCAAACTTTGCTTTCTTTGTTTACATTTATTCAGTAACCTATTTGTTTGTTACAAAAATCTTAAGCATTTAAAGGGGTGGTTCACTGTTTTTTTTCTAGGCTTGATTGTGTTTATGGGGTGCAGTCTAACATGTGTTAATGCTTCGGTTTAAAAAACAACAACATTATTTTTCACATCATTTACCATTATTCCACACCGCTCTGTCCCTTCTCTGAGAAACACGCTGATCATTTCCTTCTTTTATGAAGCCCCACCCTCAGAAATAGGTGATGGGCTCTGATTGGTTAGCTAGCCCAGTGTGTTGTGATTGGCTAAACCGCCTCTAGTGCGCGTCTAAACGTCCCGCCCCTCACCTCAGCGGCATGTGCTCCGGTTGTATTGTA
>NW_015623742.1:8239-11471 GCF_001515625.1 Sinocyclocheilus rhinocerous
ACAGTACGGCAACTGCACGCGCGTCCATGTATAACGCTTCTTATAGCTATGTGAAAATAAGTGTATAATTGGAACAGTTCATTGTTGGAGCTGAGCTGAATGAGAGAGAGATGCAGAGCAGGAGTACACGAGGAACAGTATTAAGAACCTCTGCTTTAGAACATTGATTTTGAATCTTGTGAATCCATTAGAATCATTAGAAGACAGAATCGCGATTCATATATGAATAGATTTTTACATGCACCTCTAGTTTTCTCTTCCTCTTCTTTAAAGCATTTTAAAAGACGATATCTCCGTTGGCATTGAACTTTCAGCTTCGTAACTTTGCAGATATTGTTTATGCTCAAACAGCAACATAACACACTAACTAACGTTAAAAAAAGTGAAATCGCAATCAACCACCCCTTTAAGAATTTTTGCTTACCTGGAAGATCTCGAGGAGATTTTCTTTGAAGTTCTTGCGGCTGTAGTTATCGAAGTCTGAATCTAATTTCTCAAATTGAACCCTGACAGGAAAAAAATAATATTATTTTGAAGGCATTACATGAATTCAATCCATGTCATGTTTAGTCAATCTCTACAAACGTTAATAGCAGAGGCAGACAGTAGTGAAGTATTTTTACTTTGCTGTAAAAGTACTTTTCAAGTGTCTGTACTTCATCAGTTTTTCTTTTGAAAACGTTTACTTCACAACATTCCAAAGCATAATATTGTACTTTTTACTGCACTATGTTTCATATTAAATATAATTTCATACTTAAATTAAAACTTTGAATTACTTTTACTTGAGTAAAAGAAAGAAAGTACTATATTTCTAATGTAATTGAGTACAAGAAAGTACTATATTTAAGTATTAAAGGAAAAAAAAACAACAACAACAACTTTAATTTATAAAATGTAGGGCAGTAAAAAGTATGACATTATGCTTTGGAATGTAGCGAAGTAAAAGTTTTCCAAAGAAAAAAAAAAAAAAGGAATATGTATACTATGTATTCCTCTTGAACCTGATTACTGATTACTTAAATTTATGATCTTATTGCAAGGTGCTGAATTTAACTTTCAAAAACTGTCAATGTATTTCTTATTCATTTTCATTGTTATATGGATCACTGCATATGTTCAAGACACATGTACATCACACTTCAAAAACCAGGTTACATATTATGGCTTATTCAGTCTCTGGAAAAATTTTTTTTTAAATATATTTTGGCAAAGTTGATCCATTTACATTGTTATTTATGCAAACCAATTGTAAAGTCTAAACTGTGGTATCTTGTGTCCTCACCTGTTCAGAAGAAAAGCTGCCAGTTCCACATCACTCTTCATACCCTTCTGTTTTTTTAAAGTTTTCCACCGTTTAAATTCGGCAC
The DNA here is from genome assembly GCF_001515625.1 of Sinocyclocheilus rhinocerous. NCBI lineage: Eukaryota > Metazoa > Chordata > Actinopteri > Cypriniformes > Cyprinidae > Sinocyclocheilus > Sinocyclocheilus rhinocerous. The sequence goes on from NW_015623742.1 coordinate 9,610, forward strand.
CAATATTTATACTGTTATTCTGCTCTTTGTTACTAAATTACACAAAACAAACAATCATCACACAAGCACTAGCTTATTCCTATACATATTTCATCAGTGCTTTTCAGAAGAGCAAGATTAGAAGAGAATGCAACATAGAGAATAAGCCAGACGAAAAAATAAGAATAACATAGTTAAAAATTACCATATAGCAGGAGGACCAAAAAGAGAATTTAAAGCTCAGTAATAAATTAATAAACCTACCGATATGCTAGGGAAAACAAATAGGTTTTTAAAACAGACTAGACAGAGAAAGGGCCGTTCTAATCTCTAAAGGCAAGGTGTTCCAAAGTCGTGGCCCTGCCACCGCAAATGTACGCTAACAATTTCTCACTCCCAAAACTCTAGAAATGGCTGTTCATGTGTTTGTTATGTCTTAGCAAGATTACTGCAACTCTTTATACTGCTTAAATATAAAAGTCTCAAATTGCTCGCCTTCAGCTAGTCCAAAACGCAATGTATTTCTTATTCATTTTCATTGTTATATGGATCACTGCATATGTTCAAGACACATGTACATCACACTTCAAAAACCAGGTTACATATTATGGCTTATTCAGTCTCTGGAAAAAATTTTTTTTTATATATTTTGGCAAAGTTGATCCATTTACATTGTTATTTATGCAAACCAATTGTAAAGTGTAAACTGTGGTATCTTGTGTCCTCACCTGTTCAGAAGAAAAGCTGCCAGTTCCACATCACTCTTCATACCCTTCTGTTTTTTTAAAGTTTTCCACCGTTTAAATTCGGCACCAATATTTATACTGTTATTCTGCTCTTTGTTACTAAATTACACAAAACAAACAATCATCACACAAGCACTAGCTTATTCCTATACATATTTCATCAGTGCTTTTCAGAAGAGCAAGATTAGAAGAGAATGCAACATAGAGAATAAGCCAGACGAAAAAATAAGAATAACATAGTTAAAAATTACCATATAGCAGGAGGACCAAAAAGAGAATTTAAAGCTCAGTAATAAATTAATAAACCTACCGATATGCTAGGGAAAACAAATAGGTTTTTAAAACAGACTAGACAGAGAAAGGGCCGTTCTAATCTCTAAAGGCAAGGTGTTCCAAAGTCGTGGCCCTGCCACCGCAAATGTACGCTAACAATTTCTCACTCCCAAAACTCTAGAAATGGCTGTTCATGTGTTTGTTATGTCTTAGCAAGATTACTGCAACTCTTTATACTGCTTAAATATAAAAGTCTCAAATTGCTCGCCTTCAGCTAGTCCAAAACGCTGCGGCCTTCTTCATAAGTGTCGTAAACATGAACATATCACCCCAATTCTCAGATCTCTCCATTGGTTGCCGGTTCACCAGAGAATAGACTTTAAAGGGGTCATCGGGTGCGACATGCACTTTTACAAGCTCTTTGAACTGAAATGTGTGTTGGCAGTGTGTGTACACAACCACCCTATAATGATGAAAATCCACCCAGTGGCTTTTTTTATATCTCGTTAAATCATTTCCCCTTTCTCAAATCAAGCCGATCTCAGATGCCTGTCTGTGTGACGTCACACCGACTAAATGCTTGTTCACACCGGGACGAATATCGCACGCGATTATCGCCAACGTTTAACGCCCCATGACTAAACAAAGGGCGCCAATGTGAGTGTGCACACCGACGCGCAAAACGCGAGGCGTAAAAGCATAATTTATTTTTTTAAACGCCTCGGGCTCATTTTTTTGGTTTGACGCGCCGCGTTAAAAACTGTCCGACCAATGAGATTGGCGCTTTTGTTCACGTGCCTGGAGCTGCTGAATTTACAGTAAAACACGACTTGGTGGCGCTCAAGCACAAAACGGTCTTGCCGA
>NW_015623742.1:11575-14770 GCF_001515625.1 Sinocyclocheilus rhinocerous
ATGAATGTAGAGCTGCTGGTCTCATTGGTGTCTGAACACAAAGAGCTTTATGACAAACGTGACAGTGACTACAAAAATCTCGATAAGAGGGAGTTGTTATGGAGAGGAACTGCAGATCAAATAGGATTCAATGCTTGAATCCTATGTATTTCTGCTTGGGTATGAACACAAAAGACACGTCGAAAAATGTCGGCGATAAGCGCGTGCGATAATCGTCCCGGTGTGTAGGAGGCTTAAGGCCCCTCCCACAATAGTTTGATTGACAGTAGCGTTTCAGCACAGACTGGACTGGCGTCTTACCCCCGAAGGTCAGCGGTCAGTGCTGCGCATGCGCCGGTGAGTCTCGTGAAAATCAACGATTGTTAACAGCAGCAAAGGAAGCAAAGTTTCCTTACTTTAGCAAAGGAAAAACCTTACGTTAGATGTTTTTTTCTCACTGAAGTTTGGTCCATCAAGTTTTGAACAGTCACTTTTCACAGACACAGATCTGGACACATGTGAGCCTGATCTTACACTAATGACACAAAGAACAGAGAGAAAAAAACACTATTACAGGAGGTTCTTCAGTCTCATTTGAAGAGCATTTGTCCTTGTCATGACTATGGACGTATTAATGTATTTATGTGATTGTCTGTTGAGTGAGTCTATTACATACATCACAGTAAATAAGATTAAAGGGGTCATATGATGCGATTTCAATTTTTCCTTTCTCTTTGAAGTGTTACAAGCTCTTGGTGCATAAAGAAGTATGTGGAAAATAATGTGTTTTTTGAATCTTAAACCGCATAAACACATTTCATTACACCAAATACACAAAATGTTCTTTTTAGCAGCATCATATGACCCCTTTAAATAATGTAATGTAAAACACATGAAATACCTTTTGATTTGCGATGATGTTTCCTCATTGAAGGATACACTAACAACACAAAGGAGATCACTCAGTCTCATTTGAAGAAGTTTAATCCAGTTAGTAATTAAATACAATTTAACAAACTATAACTTATTTGTCACCAACAGAAGGTGAAATTAGCTACGACAATACTATAATCCAACTATTTGAAAAACAAAACTCTAAAATGTAATGACAAATTGAAATACTTTCTAATACAGTCTGTGTGTTGGACAATAAGAAACACGTGAAATACCTTTTGGTAGGTGTGTCCTTTTTGATAAGTGGTACATCATCTTTCAAATGATCACTCTTTACAGACTCACATCTGGAAACCTTTAAACCTGATTTTTCACTAATGACACAAAGAGGAGGTAGGTCTACTTCAGTCTGAATAGATTTAATGTTGCAAGTGAGGTTTAAAAGGTTTAACAGACTATAATTGAACAGTATTGACTTTTTTGTATGTCTTATCTTTTGAAATGATATCAGATTGTCTAATAAGCAAGTAGCTTCACACTTTTGTCACTTTTAGTATGATTAGATATGAAGTTTCTACTTCAAATCTTTTTCACATCGTCACATTCAAACTGTACTACAAATTTCATTAGCATTTGGCAGACACTTTCATCCAAAGCAAAACACATCTTAATCAAGACACATCTTATCAGTTGTATCAAACCCATGATCTGCTTGTGATATCAGGCGTAAAACACCTTTCTGGCAGCAAAATGAAAGTTAAACACTTTTCATTTTCAACCCTACACCTTTATTGGACTTTGGACTGTACAAGTATTGCGTTTTATAGGCTTATATTATCCAATTTTTCCTCCATATTACAGATGCTTCTTTCTGCTGATGCTCCTGGCATAATATGTTTAGTTTCTTATGATTTCAGTAAAACATACATTGTAATGAATTTTACTTTCAATACTGAAACTTCAGTGGTGTTTAATGGTTCTTTAAAAACAGACACAGTCTTACCTCTGTTCCTCCTGGAGACTTGGAGTCTCAGGCAGAGAGTTCTTTTCTTGTTCCACTGACATTACTGCACTTTTATGTTGAAGACAATCAGATGCTCATCACAACCTGGACATGGCAGTATGTTATGAGGTGAATATAATGACGAATGTTGACTTGGCAACAAAGCTGTATAAAAACAAACATTTGCTCTGAAACAAATATGGCCATGTTGTGCAACCAAACAGTGTAGGGTAAAAGTGAATTTCACAACATATAGCTCTAAATATAAGTTAGGAGATAAACAGTATTTCAGCATTGTATTAAAACACTGAGGTTTTATATGATTTTCACTATTTACTCATGAGACAAGAAGCCATCTTTTACATGCATCATTTGATCATTACGTCATTTATTGTAGGCTATTAATATCAAATGTTCCCACAATAATTAAATATTTGAGTAAATGTAGGCTGTTGTGCTAAGTAAACTGCAATATTCTATTTAATCATAGCTTGATGTGTTACATTGTTCTTTGATCAACCAAAAGACATTAAAGCATCATTCACAGCGTGCTTGGTTTCACTTAACCGCCTTACTGTAAATGTCTGATTTCCCGTTAGAATTTAAATGTTTTAAAACTTACGTGCAATATTACGATGGTCTGAGCATCAAGAACGCTGCGCAGAATGGTTTCTTTTTCTCCCTTTTACGACCCTAGTCACAGATTTATCCAGCTGCAGACCCGCAGCACCTCTGGCGAGACAAATAAGCAACCGCAGCTTCAAAAACAAGCCCAAACAAGCCCAATATTTTTTGATCATTTATTATCATCAATATTATTTATTATCAATTATTTATTACCAATAAATGAGCCCGCACCATATTAAACTGAAACTACCCTTTTATCTGAAAAGCACAAACAAGTTATTTGACAAAAATCAGCAAACTGCAACAAAGCAGGAACAAAACTCATCTCCAATCACCTGTGAGCAGAATAGGATTGGACAGATGGAAAAGGAGAAAAACACAAGAGCTTCGAAGGCTAACGTTACTAAAATGTTGGCTATTCGAACCAAATCTATAGTATTAGTATAGGCCTACTTGTTTTTTTTACAGCCCGTGATAATTAATACATTACAAAAACATTGTAAAAATAAAAAATTAGGCTAAAAGAAAGTCATCCCACTCCTCTACGTCTACTACTATCATCGCTTGGATTACAGCGTCACGCGCCTTCTTTTTGAACGTGATTCTTCTTCAATCCCTCATTGAAGAAAAATCACGTTCAAAAAGAAGGCGCGTGACGCTGTAATCCAAGCGATGATAGTAGTAGACGTAGA
>NW_015623742.1:16445-16589 GCF_001515625.1 Sinocyclocheilus rhinocerous
GAGGAGAGTTGAAATCAGGTCAACTTTATGGTAATGAGCTATGACGCGGTTCGGCGGCATCTGACGGCAACCAATCGGAACATAGAAGTCCACTGCTTTAGAGGATTCCAGAGAACACAGTCCTGTAAACTTTGGTTCCGACCA
>NW_015623743.1:0-627 GCF_001515625.1 Sinocyclocheilus rhinocerous
GTTGTTTTATTAACAATATTAGTGTAATATAAGAAATGCATGGATGTGTTATACTGACACACATTCATATTTTCTTAACTGTTAAGACGTAACCGACTTTGTTTACTTGGATACTCGTCAAGACAGTTATTGTGACATAATATTGTGTGTAGGCTATTTTAATATTGTGTGTTCACAGTAACGATATCACAACGCGTGAATACCACATTGAGATCTCACTCGTGCCATCTTGCCCTTAAAAGTGAGAATGAGAAACTTTCATGAGGAAAAGCAGCACTGGTCTGATCGTTCAGAGAGAATTATAAACTTTCATGAGGAAGCAGCACTGGTCTGATCGTTCAGATGGCTGATTATAGTTTTAGGGGGCTGAGACGACAAATAGGGTGGCTGAAGCCCACCTAAAAGGGTCTAGAACCGTCCCTGTAGTACAGCACTATACAGTGTATCTCACAGAAGTGAGTACACCCCTCACATTTTTGTTAAAGGGGTCATATGATGCTGCTAAAAAGAACATTATTTTGTGTATTTTGTTTTTGTTGGGGTCGTCATCATGTTTGAATACTGCCCTGCGGCCCAGTCTCTGAAGGGAGGGGATCGTGCTCTGCTTCAGTATGTCACAGTACATGT
>NW_015623744.1:0-498 GCF_001515625.1 Sinocyclocheilus rhinocerous
AAGATGACTGACATTTAGCATACAGTTTGGATTGGCGGTATGGTTATGTTCTGGGCAGGAACTGCAGCCTAGCAAGGATAAGAGCAGGGAGAGCAGCAATTACCCTCCAGGGTAAAAAGAACAGAACCAACATAAATATCGCAAATATCATTAAAGTACGATAATTTAATTAAACATTTTAGAAATTAGACTGATTCAAGGAGAGTCAGAAGGCAGAATCCTGACTGAACAAGAGGAGTCGGGGATGGAGGTGGCATTTAGCTACAGAAATATAGAGAAACTTTGGCAGTTGTGTGTGTTGATTCAGAGTTGCCGTCATCTCTTCACAGGTGTTGGGTCCTCTGAAATGAAATATTCTGATTTTACAGTTGATTCAGTGTTTGGAAAGTGAATTACCAACCTTTGGTCAGAGCTGGTGATCCGGATCAGTGACTCTTTCTGTCAGTTACATAGTTACACCAGTAGATGGAGACAGTGACTGTCTTTTGAACATGATGA
>NW_015623745.1:0-1387 GCF_001515625.1 Sinocyclocheilus rhinocerous
AATTGACACTTAAGACTGGTTTTGTGGTCCAGGGTCACAAATATGATGCAGGGCAACAACTCCTTAAATGCAGTTATGCCCTAAAATTCAAGATATTGGGGCAAAAATGCTCCTGTATGAGTTTTGTCTCATATTTATATTATATCATAAGCAATATCACACGAGTGCCGTTTATGTCTGAATACCACGAGTGCAAATGTGATTTTATACAACAGTTCAGTAAATAGGAAGTTAATATTGTGTTATATTTTAAACACAATATTGTCTGTTTTTGCTCAGTTTTGCCAACAAAAATATTACCTATTAAGCCACAGCAGAACTGTTGTGCGTCTCCGAGGAAGACAGCGGTGTTTAGTGTTTGAATAAATCCACGTTTTGAACGAATCGAGTGAATCAATGATTCAAATGCCCAGAGAGCCGTTTACTTCATTCCTGAATGAATCAGATGTTTGAACAAATAGAATGAATGACTCATAAAGACATTTACCGCCACCTGCTGGCAGTGTTAGTTTAAAAAGGGGGAAAAAATTTAAAGAGATAGTTCACCCAAAAAAATTTAAGTATGTCGTAATTTACTAAAACCTGAATGACTTGGGCTACTTTCTTTTGTGGAACATAAAAAAAGGTATTTTGAAGACTGTTGGTAACAAAGCTGTTTTGGTGATCAACGACTTCCATTGCATGAATGAAATTTTTTTTCTCAAATTATCTTTTTACATTCCATAGTTTATGGTAGGCCGTTGTAGCCTAAATGTTTGTGTAATAAATTTGATGTTGAATCAAATGAAATAGCCTATTTCTTTCTATTTGTAATGTCTACTTAATACTTTCTCATTTAACACAAAAATAGCTTTAAATAATCTTTTCGGGGTATTTTCACAGCCAAATGTAATTTGCGATTAATTCGATTAATTAATCGACACATCATGTAATTAATTAGTTTACAAATTTTAACTGACAGGCCTAGTTTGTACTGAAGCACTTTCCTTTTCTTATCATCTTCTCGACACTCTGTTTTTTTAATGTCAAGACTGAGAGGACTTGAACAGGTGACGAAGGCCACGATGTTGGGTCACTTGTTGCCGGTCCTGTTGACGTCACTGATGCACCCAAACCTACAAACCCTCACGCTCGCTGACGCTCTCATGCCACAGCTGGTCCAGCTGGTCCTCTATACTAGTCAGGTGTGTGTGTGTGACTTATAATAGAATATACTACAATAATCGAGTTGTAAATATTATGATAATGGATGGAAAGGACAGGTGATATACAGTGTATAAAAATACATTTCTCTCAGTATTTTTCATCCTTTGGACAATATTTGATATACATAGCATCTCAGTGTTTACGTTTTTGCCTTCAAATGGCTTTAAAGTACATATTATAA
>NW_015623746.1:0-563 GCF_001515625.1 Sinocyclocheilus rhinocerous
AAGTGTGTTTTTGGTTGTAAGGGAAAGATAACTTTGTTCAGCTTCGTAAAGAACCCATCGTTATGTAAACAGTGGATACAGTTTGTTTTTCCGGGGCAGCAAAGGAGTTTCACAAGTGTGTTTGTTGACGAACGTTTTATAAACAAGGCCCAGTTCAACGCTGGATTTGCACATCGCTTGATACTGAAAGATGGAGCGGTCCCAGCTATCAAAGATCCCGATCATGATTCAGAACTGCATAACGGTAAGTGAAACTGCATCAAATGTTGGCATTCGGCGCCCAAGTGCTTGTCACTCTTTAGCTTCTGTTTTGTTGGCATTCGGCGCAGTGTTGCCAACTTCTTTCAATAGAAAGTAGCTAAAGCCAGTTTGAAAAGTCGCTAAATGTCGCTAGATGACGTCATACGCTAATTAGCATATTCACAACATATTGCCTTTTTACATTTGTTTGCCTATCTGTGCTCACATACTGTATTTTAATTTAGCCAAATTTTAAATAAAACGGTTTTCTATATTCTATTTATATAATTTACTGTTTCTGTTGTCAGTCAACGGGATAAATA
>NW_015623747.1:0-559 GCF_001515625.1 Sinocyclocheilus rhinocerous
TATGAAGTATTCTAATTTGTTGAGATAGTGAATTGGTGGGTTAAAAGAACAATTAAAAATTACAATTAAAAGAACCAAAGACTTAAACTACTTCAGTCTGTGTGCATTGAATTTATTTAATACACGAGTTTCACAATTTGAGTTGAATTACTGAAATAAATGAACGTTTCCACGACATTCTAATTTATTGAGATGCACCTGTATGAATTAAATTGATATTTATTTATTTTTCTTTTCTTATGTGTGTTTATAATTGACATTTTTCTCACTCTGTTGCTATCATTGATGGACTTTTTCACAAAACAAAATGCATTCTGGGATTGCCTTGGAATGTAGGCAAACAGAGATATTTTGGAACAATTTTGGAGTATATTTTGCATCAAGAATGCACCTAACAATTCAACCACAAAACTTCACTAATTCTCAAAAATGTTAAGAGAAATCTTGGAGACTTGTGGGATGACTTTAGGCTGACCACAGTCTTCATTTTGACTGTATATGCAAAAGTTGCATGGTTTTAAAGGGATAGTTCAGCCAAAAATGAAAATTCTGTCATTAA
>NW_015623748.1:0-263 GCF_001515625.1 Sinocyclocheilus rhinocerous
ACCTCTTCCAAATGTCTGGCTGAATGACAGGTCTTTATTTTGTACATGGAGGTCCTTCTGCAACCAGCTTGCCAGAGTCTTCACCAAGATCTTCATCCTCTCTCTGACATCAGCCATCATCTCACCCTGCTTAAAATCTGCTAGCATCATCCCTGTTCCTATAGAAGCAGCCACCAATAACTGTGAATGATTACAGACCGGCTGCACTAACAGCAGTAATCATGAAGTGCTTTGAGAGATAATTACAACAATTAGCTTGATAA
>NW_015623748.1:382-816 GCF_001515625.1 Sinocyclocheilus rhinocerous
AATACTATGGTCTTTCATATTTTAGCCCCAGAGCTCATTTAATACCAAGTTCAGATACCATCCCTTACTTACAGAAGAAGCACAGAAGAATCAGTTACAAATCCACGACAGTATATCTTGCATCAGCATTTTCTAAAATTAAAATAAGATTTATTTTAAAAACAACAATGAAGAACAAGTTAACAATATATCTTGGTGTCTCTTAAAAGAGTTACAGCCTCTTCTTCAGCTTCCCACAGTTGAATCTGCTGGTCTTGAAGATGAAGATGAACTTTATTCACTGTGAATAACTTAAAGTTCAGTCGTTCATCAGTGGGCCACTCCCAGCAAGAGGAACTAATATGTTTTCACGTTTGCTTGGGCTGAACACATGGCTACAAAGAATCTGCAGCTTAAAAGGAGTCAATTTCATCGATAACTTCAATCTTTTCTGG
>NW_015623748.1:921-1088 GCF_001515625.1 Sinocyclocheilus rhinocerous
GTGTGAACACTTATAAGGTTTCTCTCCAGTGTGGATCATCTCATGTGTTTTCAGATTTGATGAATGACTGAATATCTTGTGACAGTGTGAACACTTGTAAGGTTTCTCTCCAGTGTGAATTCTCTCGTGTGTTTTTAGGTCTCCTGACTGACTGAATCTCTTGTCAC
>NW_015623749.1:0-1059 GCF_001515625.1 Sinocyclocheilus rhinocerous
ATAAAACTTTGTTGCATTTCTAACTGCATTTGGGTCCTTCTTTTCCATGAACCCTGACAATTAATGCCTTATTCTGCATGACCATATTTTAGATCCCTTAATCCTACCCAAAACCTAAACTTAACAACTACATTACTAACTTTTAATTCATAAATTCCCAAAGGTGTAGAAACACTTAAAAAGTTATAGGGAAAATCATGTAATTATTTTTATTCTACATACTAATATACAAATTTCCTTATTAGTGTACTAAAAAAGAAGATAAAGGAATCTAAGTCAGGCCGTTTCATGGAGAAAGATAAACAGATCTTAGAAGAACTGAAGAGTCTTCACTGTGATCCCCATCCATACTGTTCTGTGTATCCCTCAGAAACCGACCTCAGTAAGTATGATTAAATCTGCTTTTATGTGGTGGTCAAAATAAGACAGTTCATGCTATTTCTCCTGCTGTTAGATTTTCATGCATGAAATGCACCAATAGTTCCTAACATCAGTAATTGTGAATAATTTGATCAGTAATTAAACAATAATGAACAATATCAGTAATTGGGGGCATACACCAAACTAGGTTGCTTACATATCTTTACAAAACAGTCCTAATGTTTTTGATACTTGACTCTTGAAAATGAAACATAGTCTAATATATGTAGTCTCACCACCTTACAATCTGTTTGTGGGTAGAAGCTTCTTTGATGTATATTGCCCACAGACGGTCATAATCCTCAAAAACCTAGCAACACATTAATTGGTTTGCATATCTGTCACTTCATCAGATAGCGTCAGTTGCTTCCTCTAATTAAATGAGGTAGTCAAAATTACACATTTAAGTGTGTTGTTGAAGAAAGTTGTTGTCATTATGCATTTAAAATATATTTCAGCTTTTTGGAGGATTGTCATGAAAGGACCTCCAGAAACCCCCTATGAGAATGGAACCTTTGAGCTGTATTGTCAGTTTGGCCATGATTATCCAGTAAAGCCACCTGTTATACGGTTCTATACTCCTGTATCCTTGACCCTTAGTAGTGTCACAGTAATTTTCATAAACTGATTTCTGTTTTT
>NW_015623750.1:0-445 GCF_001515625.1 Sinocyclocheilus rhinocerous
ATATATTTTATGTTAAAAGTATCTTTACTATCCATATCATCTATCATTTAAATATAAAAAAAAAAACATATTATATTCTTTATTTAAAACAATACATTTAAAATATTGCCATATTATTAAATTATGTTAATTATTCGAACTAACAGTTGACATGCTACGTTATCCACCATCGCCCTTACAAACATAACATTTCAAACATGTACTGAAGTCAACGCATTTGGAAACAAAGACGAATTTCTCAAGGCGAATACATACCTTGACTCTAGGGGTCAAACAACTAAAAACAAGTCAAGAATCTTGGTGTGATTCTGGAGTCAGGGTCATTTTTTCTGTTTAGCTGTGCATTTACTGAATGAGCACTGTGCTACGTCCGAACTGGTTGCACTGTATTTTATGTATAACCATTTTCTATTCTTAACTCTTTTAATTCATTTTAAATCAATTT
>NW_015623750.1:725-1679 GCF_001515625.1 Sinocyclocheilus rhinocerous
GAATTATTAAGAAATGGTTAAAGCAAGGAAGACGAAGGGTTAAAGCGATATTTTATTAAATCAAACAGAAATATTGTCCTCTAACATGACAGCGAAAACTAGGCCTAGCAATTACGAGTAGATGGGAAAATACTACAAGAGTGGTGAAACATAAAATTTCAAAGTGTAACCCTATGAAAAACTTTGCGGTTTACAGTTCACTACGGCGTGACAAGGCCTAGTGCGGTAGCACTTTTAAACTAGGATAAAGTCAAGATATCTAGCAATTTTAGGAGTACTTACCAGGGATCAGTCTGTGAAAGAGTTAGAACAATCATTTGTGTTTGTGTTGTTAGACCATATTGTCTCTATAAAGATTTGTACGTTTATATTCATTTATGAACGCTTACAGAATTTGTCTTAGTGACATTCGATGGAATATTTTAATAAAAGATATAATCGAGGACTGTTTGAGTAACACTGTCAAGTGTTCCCGCAACTACCGGAAACCTGTAAATTTATTATAATTGTTTAAAAATACATATAAGCTTTACACTTTTGTAACTGACTATAAACTAATATTTAAGCTAAACAAACATTTACAATGTGAAACATTTAGAGAATTAAGAGATGTTAAAAGCTGCTGGCCTCATGTTTTCTTAAAGCCAGACATGACAACGCGCAGTTACAGTCGTACCTGTTTCCTGGAACAAAACTAAAAGGCGGACTCCTAAAACACAAAGACTTAATAATACGGACTGAATCATCGCTTTCGCTTAAAACAACTGATCGTGTTTAGAGACGCGTACAAAGAAAATAGTGTTTCCTCACCATCTTCAACTTTTAAGTGTTTTAAATGTACAGAGAAATAGTAAGATTGAGGCCTTGTGTCTCGCAGCAGATTAGTAGACAGACCAGAAATGAACACAAATTATTATTTCAATTAATAACGTGTTAACAAACAATGGTTATTTG
>NW_015623751.1:0-2186 GCF_001515625.1 Sinocyclocheilus rhinocerous
ATCACATCCTTTCTTTTCCCTCAGATGTAATCTATCTAGGTGGTTAAATAAAAATAGCTGGACTTTATATCTAAAAATTGCCTCAACTTAGCACCAGCAAGCTTGTTAGCTAGACAGTTAGCATCAGCTAACAATATTGACTTATTTTCAGTATGGTTATGAATAAACATTCATATCTGTCTACTCGGCTAGTTAATCCAAACAATATAAAAATGTATACTGTGGATAAACAATATAAAAACAGACGTCACATAGGGCTAAAAGCGTAGCATTTTAACAAAACTTAACGTTATGGCAGCGGTGAATATGAACGTGACACAGGGAGAACAAGCAAACTCCACACAGAAAGGCCTCCTGTCCCTGCCGGGGCTCCAACCGCAGACCTTCTTGCTGTGAGACAACATTGCTAACCACCGAGCCACTGTGCCGTCCCCAGATGGAAACATTGTGCATTATAATAAAGTTAAAAAATAAATTGTGTAAAGAGTTTGTAGCTTAATTCACTATATTTGTAATAGTTTGAGCACTGCAGTTCAGTTGCTGACAGTTCAACAGGAAATCAGTTGAAAGCATCCAGTCATCTCATACCATTGAAGCAAATGTTCAGTTTAACAGTATATATTGTAATAAATATTTGAAAAATTATTGTTGTATTTTATTGTACTACTCTATATAGAGTGATAGTCAATGTAAAAACAGCAAATGAGACAACAAAGTTAAAGAGGGTAAACTTTATCATTCATCTGAACTGTGCACATATTTTTTACCTTATATGTTAACTTCTCAGGTAATATCAATTGTATGAACTATTTCAGATACGGTCGAAATTGCAACAATGGTTACATATACATATGTTTAACTGTTTGATCAAAATTATTGCTAGGGATAATTTAGTACTCGCTGGATATAGGGACATGTCATAGCGACCCTACTAAATTGCAACAACACTGAATCACCTAATCAGGCAATGACTTTAACCCTCTGGGGTCTGAGGGTGTTTTGCGGGCCTTGAGAAGTTTTGACATGCCCTGACATTTGTGCTTTTTTTCAGTGCTTATAAACGTATATATGTAGCCTATAGCCCAGCTAAGGTTATTTATAATCTCCTAAATGCATATTTCTGAATATGTAAATGTTTCTGATATTCATGGGTTAAACTTCTATAAATGCCACAGGCTCATATAAAGGTATATAATTTCACTTGTACAAGTCAAGTCAAGTCACGTTTATTGTCACATCACCACAGCACATGTGCCTTGGTGAGTGAAATTCTTGGGAGCGTGCTCCAGACAGTGCAGAAACAATTTACATATAAACATACAGACCTCAACAGATGACAATGTGCAATATGCACATACATATAGTCAGTACACACAGTGTACTATTAGACATACTTACAGTTAGCACTACACATTATACACAGTATGTACATACTTGTGATGTCGCACTTTAAATTTTCGTGATTCAGAAAGCAATAGTAAAATAACTGCTGACTAAGTGGTCAAAGATTATATTCAGCGAATGTAGAAAGTTTTACAGAAAGTTTCTTTAATTTGTTTCATTTGTTCTACTCTGACTAAGAGTTTAAACAGACTTATATTGGTTACTGCTGCTGTGCACGCTGTAATCTTCCTTTCTTTTACAGAGTGTAAGAGACTATTATGTGATGATGGACCAGAGTTTATTAATCGTTCTAAATGCAACGTGTATGTATAGTCCAGTATTGAACTGTTGGAGTTAAGTGCAGTGTGTGGCATACCGTATTGTGGGAGTATGCTGTAGGGTGCTGTAGGGTGTATTAGTTCTGACTGTTCATTAGTCTGATAGCCTGAGGGAAAAAGCTATCCCTCAGTCGGCTAGTGCGGGATCGGATGCTGCGGAGACGTCTTCCTGAGGGCAGCAGAGAGAGCAGTCTGTGGGATGGGTGGCTGGAGTCACTGATGATCCTCCGGGCTTTCCTTATACACCGCCTGGTGTAGATGTCCTGGAGGGAGGGAAGCTCACCTCCATGGTTTTAACGGCCACACCGTTCTCAAGCGACGACACGGGCCTGCACAGTGACGGCGCTACACCGGGGCTAGGGGGGGCTATAGCCCCGTCACAATTTTGAATAACCCCGGTTTAGCCCCGGTTTACTCTGCCGTCATCAATATAATTTATTTTCTTAGCACCCCCACATATTGGTC
>NW_015623752.1:0-332 GCF_001515625.1 Sinocyclocheilus rhinocerous
CACCACCTGTTCTTCATCAGTGGCCTAAAAAGAGAAAAACATTTGGGAAAAAAACCAAACATTTAATTAAAATCAATCCATTTTCAGATAGAGGTGCATCCACATCAGTAAGGATAGGTAAATTGTCTGTTTTATAATTTCAACCACTTTGTGTGGTTGTTTAATGTCTCTGTAATGGCAGCACTAATGTGAGGGCATGTAATATTGTTTAAATAAATATATTGCTTTCAGAAAGCTACTTCTTTACTGAAACATTAAAACAGACATGACATTCACATACCTCACAAATTTTCATGTACGTGGAGGGCTGCTCTTTAAAGGGTTAGTTCAAC
>NW_015623752.1:386-874 GCF_001515625.1 Sinocyclocheilus rhinocerous
CATAATTTATTCTGCCCCGTGTTGTTCCAAACCCATACAAACTCTGCACATTTTTGGAATACAAATAAATATATTTAATATTCTCTTCATTTTTGTCCTCCATTGCAAGTGTGGGAAACCAGTATTTTCTTCTGAACAGACATGTTCGCTATTATGTAATTTAAGATTTATTCATATATAAATATTGGCATGGATTACTTCTACAATAACTCTGTATTTTTGAAGCTTGAAAATACTGATTATCTAGACTTTCAATGGATTAACAAAAAATTATGAGAGAAAATTAAAAATATCTTCATTTGTGTTCTAAAGATAGACAAAAGTCGTATAGGTTTGGAATGACATGAGGGCAAGTAAATGATTTTTTGTGTGAATTATTCCTTTACAAAAGGAAGACCAAGAATGATGACTCTCCAAATCAGACAACTCCAAAGTTGGTTTGAGTTCTGCAATGAAAAACACGGACATCAATGGTTTAAATAAAATAT
>NW_015623752.1:994-1365 GCF_001515625.1 Sinocyclocheilus rhinocerous
TAGAATGCTATAATGGCAGCACTAGTGTGAGGGCATGTAATATTGTTTAAATAAATGTATTGCTTTCACAAAGCTACTTCTTTACTGAAACATTAAAACAGACATGACATTCACATACCTCTCAAATTTTCATGTATGTGGAGGGCTTCTCTTTAAACCGTCTTTCCCTCTCTTCTGAAGAAGCGGAGAAAATCGCCTCCTCACACAAGCAGGCTTCTGTGTAAACAAGCAGGCTTGTTTAACTCCCGGCGCGGGCACAACGAAGACACAAAGCTCAACAAATCTGAAATATAACATGCAAAACATTACTTTTAACAATTATCACGTCATCAGCCTCAAAATAATTAGGCTAGTCTTTATTACATAACGCC
>NW_015623753.1:0-606 GCF_001515625.1 Sinocyclocheilus rhinocerous
CGTGATAAAATATCCCACGGTTAGTATTACCGTTTCATATTTTAATTATCACTATAATTGTATTCGATTACCGCGATTTGAACAACTGAGGATAAATAAATACTGTACTGCACAAGACTCCAGTGTGCGACCAAATGGGCGCATTTTGCGATATTTTTTTCTGCCGGTACGACTACATTTTGTGAGCGGTCGCACTGGCGCGACCACCGCATTGTTTAACTCATAAGCGCTGCATTTCTGTTGCATGTGAGAAACATCAAACGGCAAACGAAACTGAAAGCATAACGAAACCGCACGACTCGTTTGAGCTGCGCAGCTCTTCGAGTGTAGAGCCTGATTTATTAACTTTTTGTTAATAAACGTTTTATAAACTAGTTTGTCATTGTATCTTACTGTTTTATTGTTGTTATGCTTTTTAATTAAAAATAACAATGAAGCCATCTTTTGTTTTAGTCTTAAAAAGTGAAAGTTGTGTAGATCAAAAAACGGATCGAATTTGCATGCCCTGCTGTACGAAAAACATGCAAGCACTGTCACCGACAGCAAGTTTAGGTGACAGACCTGACAGAGTTGACACATCTGACGGTGGTGACACAAACCATCAAT
>NW_015623754.1:0-579 GCF_001515625.1 Sinocyclocheilus rhinocerous
GTTTTTTCCACAGAATTGGGCTACTTTTAAACTGTTGCCATGGGGGTTTTTTCCCCAAGTGTTAAAGGTTTGAAATATTGCATAAATTACATTTGACTGAAATGCTTGTATTGAAACATTTTGCATTCTACCTATGATAAAACTTTCATGGACTTCTACATTAACTGTTCCCTCCTGGTGGAATGACCTGCCCAGCTCTATCCAAGCAGCTGAGTCCTTAATATTTTCAAGAAACGGCTGAAAACACATCCCTTTCATCTTCATTTGACCCTCTAACACTAGCACTCTCTATTCTAATGCTTAATGCTACTTCTAATTTTATCTGCTTGTATTTTTTATAATGCTACTTCTAATTTTATCTGCTTGTTTTTTTTAATTAAAAAACTTGACC
The DNA here is from genome assembly GCF_001515625.1 of Sinocyclocheilus rhinocerous. Classification (NCBI taxonomy): domain Eukaryota; kingdom Metazoa; phylum Chordata; class Actinopteri; order Cypriniformes; family Cyprinidae; genus Sinocyclocheilus; species Sinocyclocheilus rhinocerous. Next base: position 392 of record NW_015623754.1, read on the forward strand.
CTCTAACATTTACACTCTCTATTCTATTTCTGTTCTAACTACTTGTTTTATTTGTAAAGAAAAAAAGAGTCTCTAACACTAGCATTCTCTATTCTTTCTCTATTCTTTCCACTTATATTCTTTTTATTTTTTATAAATAAATGATCTTCTAACACTAGCATTATCTGTTATTTTTCTGTTCTATTGAA
>NW_015623755.1:0-264 GCF_001515625.1 Sinocyclocheilus rhinocerous
ATTGTCTGACTATAACACTGTTGTCTGATTTTGCTCTATTTCGTCATCGAAAATAGTATGAAACAAAGTCACAGCTCAGCCGCTGCGCATCTCCATTCAAACACAGCGGTGTTTCGTTTATGAATGAACTGCGTTTTTAAACGAATCTAGTGAGTCAGTGATTCATGATTACCCATTCATAAATACTGTCACTTGCTTCATTCCTGAATGATTCAGCCGTTCGAATGAATCAATTGAATGAATGATTCAGTGATAAAAATCAGT
>NW_015623755.1:728-832 GCF_001515625.1 Sinocyclocheilus rhinocerous
TTACAAAGGTAAAAACAAAATTCTACTGTAAATCACTTTAAGGAGTCAAATATCACTTTGTAATGGGAAGGCTATTTTTTTTATCAAATTTTGGTGCTCCTAAA
>NW_015623756.1:0-992 GCF_001515625.1 Sinocyclocheilus rhinocerous
ACCAGACAGTTATTGAAGTGCACAGGACAGACTCAATGACGGCTGGGTAGAACTGTTTCAGCAGCTCCTGTAGCAGGTTAAACTTCCTCAGCTGGCGAAGGAAGTACAACCTTTGTTGGGCCTTTTTTAGTCGATGTGAGTGTCCCACTTCAGGTCCTGGGAGATGATGGATCCCAGGAACTTGAATGTCTCCACTGCAGCCACAGTGCTGTCTATGATGGTGAGTGGGGAGAGTGCAGGGAAGTCCTGAAGTTTCTCCTGAAGTTCACTATCATCTCCACTGTTTTGAGTGTGTTCAGCTCCAGGTTGTTAAGACTGCACCAGACAGCCAGCTGCTCAACCTCTTGTCTGTAAGCAGACTCGTTGCCGTCCTGGATGAGACCGATGACTGTGGTGTCGTCTGCAAACTTCAGGAGCTTGACAGAGGGGTCTTTAGAGGTGCAGTCATTGGCGTACAGGGAGAAGAGCAGTGGGAAGAGGACACAACCTTGAGGGGCACCACTGTTGGTGGAGCGGCTGTTTGACATGAATTTCCCCAGTCTCACTAGCTGCTGCCTATCTGTCAGAAAGCTGGTGATCCACTGACAGATAGAGCTAGGGACAGAGAGGTGGGTTAGTTTGGTCTGGAGGAGTGTTGGGATGATGGTGTTGAAGGCCGACTGAAGTCCACAAACAGGATCCTCACATAAGTCCTTGTTTTGTCCAGATGTTGCAGGATGAAGTGCAGTCCCATGTTGACTGCATCATCCACGGACCTGTTTGCTCGGTAAGCAAACTTCAGGGGTCCCGTAACGGTCCAGTGATGTCCTTCAGATAAGCCAGAACCAGTTTTTCGAACAACTTCATGACGACAGATGTTAGTGCCTCAGGTCTGTAGTCGTTAAGTCCTGTTATCTTGGGTTTTCTTTGGAACGGGGATGATGGTGGAGCGTTTGAAGCAGGAAGGAACTTCACACAACTCCAGAGATCTATTGAAGATCTGTGAAAAGATG
>NW_015623757.1:0-10093 GCF_001515625.1 Sinocyclocheilus rhinocerous
CTAATTTTTGACGTCAAATTGACATCAAGGTGCCCACTGGGTTATAACACAGCTTTATGAGATCGCGATGAACTGATATGTCAGCTTTTAGTGATAATAAAGGAAGCGCTGCTCGCATTCTGCCATGCCAAGCCATGCACACAGTGGTTTGTGAATGTTGATGCTTAGCCTAAATAACAAATATTTTATTGGGAGCATTTATGCTGGGATTTTGTGGATTTTAGGATATGTTACAGAACCATTTAATGTACATTTATTTGATGTGCTGAAAAAAAACTCTATATAGCCTATAGATTACTTTTATGCGGGCTTTTGCAGGCGGGAGTGGGACAAAACATGAATGTCGCGGGCGGGTGCAGGCCCAGATAAGGTATTTTTCTGCGGGAGCGGGCGGGACTGAAAAATCCGTCCCGCGCAGGTCTCTACTTCATCGCTCCGTCTATAGCACATTGTGATTGGATGTTTACACTGTCAAAACAGGAGACAAACCAATGGGCCACTGGCTGCTCGCTGTCCCTGCGTGATAGTACTCGGTATAGTATTAAAAAAACATTCTGTCGGCCCACCGGGAAAATGCCCGGTATGCCCGATTACCAATCCATCCCTGCGGACTATTCAACATGTTTTTTTTAAGAGACTGAACAATTGAGAGTTGTGAAAATAAAATATCTATCATATTTCATTGAGAAGTATTGATTTTGTTTTGTGTTGACAATTGTGTTTGTACATTAATTCGGTTTTTGATACTTGAACTCTGATTGATTTAAAGAAGAAAACAAGAGTTATCAAAGGTGATGTGTTCATATTCAACCTCATTAGAGGGAATCAAATCTTGAATTAAAGTGAACAAAAAGAGAAGTAGGCTATATGAAGAATTCATTTGCAAAAACCGAGAACTCCATTTTTTTCCCCAGAAATCACGTTTTTTTTATTGCGCATTCCAAGTAGGCCTAATAACAATCAAACTGCAGTTGGGTTGTTTTGATTAAGTAATAATAACTTAAACAAATACAGGTAATTTAGAAAATTAAAGTTAATTGAAAGTATGTTTTTTTTTTTACATATTAAAAGTTGTTTTATAGCAAAAGCAGATAACTCTAACAGTCGTTTTTTTTGCAAAAGCAGATCACTCCACATTTCATATTTTAGAGTTTAAAAAAACACTCGTTTAATCTTTGTAATCTCCTCAGGTGACAATGTAGATGCCTGACAAACGTTGTTGTTATTGTGATCATAAACTGTATGGATGTGATTAGCCTACACACAATACAGCTTTTCCCTCACCATTGTAACGCGCTGCTTTTGCAAGGTTCCGTGAAAACGTTTCAGCTTTTATTTTCCTTTTTCGCCCTGAAGAAGATATCACAGGTTCATCAAGTTCGTCGAAATTATCCATCCTCGATCACTTTTAGTCAGCTTGGACGAAACTCCTCTCAGATAGCACGTCTTTTCAAAGTGAAAGTAGCCTTGTCACCTGACCTGAATACAGCGCGCTGATTCGCTAAAATGGACTTATCGGCTTCTGTTCAAAAACAACAAGGGCGCCTGTCGGCTTCTGCAGTAAAACGTGAACTCACGATGCCTTGAAAGTGGACAAAACCGGCATTTTTGACTAAACGTGTTTAGGGTTCAGATCGCGCTATATGTGGAGAATAATGCACGGCAATCAGCTAATTTTTTTTTTTAAGTGCGGTTTATCAGTTTTTGCAAATGAACTCTTCATATGATCTTCTTACCTTGTAGAAATCCAAGAGGAAAGTTTCCTAAAACCTACCAAACAAAAGAGTGACAACAAGATTAAAGGGATAGTTCACCCAAAAATGAAAATGTGATGTTTATCTGCTTACCCCCAGGGCATCCAAGATGTAGGTGGCTTTGTTTCTTCAGTAGAACATATGATGATTTTTAAGTCCAGCCGTTGCAGTCTATCAGTCGTATAATGCATGGCAATGGTAACAAAATCTATGAGTAAAAAAAACATGCACAGACAAATCCAAATTAAACCCTGCGGCTCGTGACGACACATTGATGTCTTAAGACACGAAAGATCGGTTTGTGCGAGAAACCGAAAAGTATTTATATCATTTGTTACCTCTAATACAGCACTATGTCCAACTCTTGCGCTCAAGGAAGTTGGACATAGTGCTGTATTAGAGGTATAATATGATATAAATACTGTTCGGCTTCTGGCACAAACCGATCGTTTCATGTCTTAGGACATCAATGTGTCGTCACGAGCCGCAGGGTTTAATTTGGATTTGTCTGTGCATGTTTTTTTTACTCTCATAGATTTTGTTACTATTGCCATGCATTATACGACTGATAGACTGCAACGGCTGGACTTAAAAATCATAATTTGTGTTCTACTGAAGAAACAAAGCCACCTACATCTTGGGTGCCCTGGGGGTAGGCAGATAAACATCAAATTTTCATTTTTGGGTGAACTATCCCTTTAAGAACCTATAATTTTCATTGCTGAAAATATTTTTTTGTTGTTGTTTTATTAACTTACCGGAGTGTTATTCATATACATTGTGTTCAACCAAACGTTCCTTGAGAGTGTTCACTGTTGTTGTGGCATCTTTCTCAGCAGCGAATCTATTCTTCTGAGACTCTGGTCCAGATTGGCATTATAATATCTACAAATTATTTGCCATAGAGCAAGTGCTACACAAACACTGTTTGTCACACTGTGGCAAAGCTTTGAAAACTCTCCAGGCCATCTTCATCTCTCTCAGAGACGGACTGTAGTTCAATCATTAGCTTTTGCTCTCTCCATTCTTGTCTTCAGTCAGATACACAGACATTTTTTACAGAGCCCTAACAAGCAGAGCAATTTATGTCCTATGGTATGAGCTCTTTGGGATTGAACTCAAAGGCTGTGCCCTTATTTCACCGACACTACTCATCTCCGGGAGGCAAAGGGAGCCTGAGGTGAAGGTAAGGCCCTGAAGATCGAAGCCATAAAGCTGAGGAACTGCCTGGCTTTTGTGCAAAAGGATGATCTATACTGGTTGGTGGAGCATAAAACAATAGCTAAGGTTACTGTTTGCCAACCTGATGTAGGCGTAGACAACAATCCAGTATCAGCGAGACTCCATTGATCATAAATTGAGACATGCAAAGAGGTGGTGAACTAACAAGTTGGACACCACAAAAATTCTTCTAAAGATTCTTTGTTTCTCCAGGTCAAAAAAAATAAAAATTTTTCAAACTACCTGAAAGAGGAGGAAAAGGCAGCTGTCCAAGGCCATGTTTTATGGGTTTATTTATCTTGCCACATGTTCAACCATGTCATGCTTCCAAGGTAAAAAATAAAATAGTTAAAAACAGGTCTGACCAGGATTTTAATATTGAACTGGTTTACTTGTCTAAACTCTTTCAGACAATTATAAATGCATCTATAATGTAATTCCCAGCAAAATGCCTCAGAGTATTTATTTTCTGGGGATCAGGTTGAGAATCTTTATGCTATTCAGTTGTACCGGAAGACAGCTCTGGATTGATATTTATAAAGTAAAGTAAATATAGCATCAAAGCCAGAAAGAAAAACTCCTGTGGTGCAAGCATGAATTTTCAAATCAATTTCTTGACTGCTGGCCCATATTCAGTCTGAAAGCGGTTTGTTATTATGCACTTTCCTTGAGACCTGGGTGCTTAGGAAAGGAAACCTTGCTTTTGACTGTCGAAAGTGTATCAGAGCAATTATACTGACGTGATTCATGGTCAGACCTTAATGTTCTTGGCTCTCAAACTCCCGCAAGACGATGGTCAGCCAGGCTAATGTAGGCAATACATAGCCTCAAATGGGTTTTACTTGTCCCAGACAGATTTAAGATGTGATTTTGGTATCAGCTGAGACATGTGCAAGTGTTATAGAGTTTAAGCAAGGGTATTTCTAAATGATTGGCACATTCTGAAATTTGACCTTTAAAAATCTGATCTATAGAGATATACAGTAATCGATAACTGAAAGGGGAGTGAATTTAAAAGTGTAGTTCACCCAAAAATGAAAAGTTATATCCCTAGGTCATCAAAGATAGTAAGTTTGTTTCTTCATCAGAACAGATTTGTAGCTTTACATCACTTGCTCACCAAAGGATCCTATGCAGTAAATGGGTGCCGTCAGAATGAGAGTTCAAAAAGCTGATAAAAGCATCACAATAATCCACAGGTAATCCACACATCTCCACTCCATCAATTAACATTTTATGAAGTGAAAATCTGCATGTTTGTAAGAAAAAAAACATCATTAAGCCATTTTAAATTTACACTGTCACTTTTGGCCAAAATATGAGTCCATAATCCATAGTAATGCTTCCTTCAGTGAAAAAGTCCGTCCCCTGTTGTCCTCTCACATCAAAGTTTCTTTGTTAAGAACTGTTTTTGCTTGTGAATGGTGCTTGATCTGAGCATCTCTCACCTGACAATGCAACTTTTCCATGGGAGAAATCAATATTATGGATAGAGGACTAGTATCTTTATTTGACCCTCAAACTCTAGCACTCTCTATTCTAATTCTATTCTTTAAAAATATTGCACTTTATTCATTTACTAACTGCTTGTTTTCTTTAAAAAAAAAACTAACACTAGCTTCTCTATTATTTTTGTATTCTGTCTATTTCTTTTCTTTTTATTTATTATACAATTAACAAAAGCAAAAAAGGCCTCTAACACTAGATTGCTCTATTCTTTTTCTATTCTATCTGTTTTCTTTTTATTTAGTATATGATTTAAAAAAAATCTTGCTACGTGTACTATATTAAGCTAACTGAGACTTGTTATAGCACTTGCGTATCATTGCTCTTTTGCTGATTTTGATTGCTTCCATTGTCCTCATTTGTAAGTCGCTTTGGATAAAAGTGTCTGCTAAATGTAAATGTAATGTCAATGTATTTTAGCTGGAAGCAACAATTTGAAGTTAAAAAACGTCTTGATTTGTTTATTACAAACTAAACATCTTTTTACTTCATACAATGTTATTTAATGTATAGAGTCATGTGGATTACTTTTGGATTATTGTAATGTTTCTATCAGCTGTTTGGACTCTCATTCTGATGGCACCCATTCACTGCAGAGGATCGATTATGGAGCAAGTGATGTAAAGCTAAATCTCTTGATATCTACGGTAACGGTAACAAAGTTATCTACATGTTGGATGTCCTGATCATGAGTAAAGTTAAATTTTTGAGGTGAACTATTCCTTTAAAATGGTACGTATATACAACTTAGGCTAGACATAATCAAATATACCAGAATCAAAACAAAGTTTGTTTCATCAAGATGATCCATTGCAATTGAGCTAAGTAGGACCACTCTAATGAGAATGAAACCAAAATGTAGGAAAGCTCTTATATGTCTTTTTATATTTAGATTAATCTTTCTTTCTTTTCTGCTTTTTTTATATACACTGTATTTTATGTAATATAGACAACATCAAAAAAAGTATATTTCACTAAAGCACTTCTCTAATGCTCCCTAATTTAGTTCTTTGTACTGTATATCATGTTTCCACTGCTTTGGACAAAATCAAAGAAACCAGGCTAATATTTCCTAAATGTGTTTTGCTTGGAACAGACTGTGCTGCAATCCTTGAGCTATATTTAATGATTCCAAATGTGTAGTTATTAACAGAATAAAATCTCCCATCTCAAGCCCTTTGAAAAATGGAACAACGTACAAGGCTTTGATCATTTAAAATGAGATAAGCGATATTGGAAAGGAAAAAGCTGGACATCTTATCTTGCTGGGTAGTACATCAAATGTCCTGGCATCTGGTGGAGCGGTGGAGGAGGATTTTCTGTGAAAGGAAATTAACGCTTCAATATTTTGTGGTCACTTAAAAGGTTTTAATGCATGCCGTTTTAGTTTTTTGTCATTTAGCCATTTATCCTACTTGGTCACTACTGTAAATTGGAAACCACCGAGTCGTCTTGTGTCAGTATGGCCAGTTGTTTGTTCTCAAATCATTTTTTGACACTGATGAACACTATTTCACACTACTCTTTTTACAGAGCATTATGCAAGAGTTGCTCTCCAAAGCATTATTTATTGGCCCAAGGAGATACATTACATTTTAAACCTCAAGAATTCACATCACAACTGGTGCAAAGTTTTCTTGTCCCTGCCCAGCATCTACAAGCTCCAAGTATTGCCCAATAAAAATCTGAGTAATCATATATTTTTTTTATATTATTATGAATTTATTGTTATTATTTTTACTTAATACCTCTCCACAGATGTTTTGGAACTGTTAAAGGTGTTAATCAATTGAAATGTCCTCTTTTTCACTCTGTCCCGTCTCTGTCCTGCCAGTATCAACTCTGGTGCTTTTTACATTACAAGGCTAATGAGTTCATTGACATAAAATGGAAGGGATTGTGAGAAACATTCTGCTTTAACTCTGAGCGTTTGGTTGCATTCATTTTTGCACCTCAGCTCATTTTTCCTTTACTTTGTGTCCAAAATTCAGCACTGTAAACTTACAAATTCAATAGAAAATGGAAAAACAGTAGATTTTACCTTACAAATTTCATTAACATCATGACCTTTGACTGGCAACTCTGAGTCTTTCATCTGCTGTTGTTTTTTGAGATGTTTTAGACGGCTCTGGTTGTTTTTGGAACTCTTGGGTGTGTATAAAATATAGATCAAATGCACTTAAAAGATCACACTGCTGATACAGAAAGAAGAAGTCAGACAACGGCTCATTGTGTGCCAACAATGCTGAATAAATACTGATAGAAATACCTGTAGATAGATCGTACTGGTCGATATGTCTTTATTTGCCTTCATTTCGTGCTTTCTGCATTATCTTCTCAAAAAGTGTTACTTCAGGTTATCTGTTGTATTACGAAAAAATAACATAGCTGTAACACAGAACTCTACCTGCTTGCTTAACTGATTCACTATGATGTTAAACCATTATTTAATAGCTTAAATAAAGAGGGACTTTAAAAGTTATTTGTCACAATGGAAATCTTGTCATTTTGATGTTCAAACAATTTAAATAATGAATATAATGAACAATAAAAAGAAGGCAAAAGCTTGATCAATGTACTTGATGCCAGTCAATAGCAGACAAAGTCCTTTGCTCACATTGAAGATTTCAGCATCTGCAAATACACAAATACAGCTGGTTATTGGACATATCTGACAACTTGTTAGGACTGGAGAGGCTGTTGCAAACATAATCCAAAATAAACATTTTTTGTAAGTTAAGCCTTTTTTACTGTCTGAAGCAGGAACAGATGTATGATCCAGCTGATGAATTGAAACCATCTGAAACAACTCTTACAATCTTGCTCCATAAATATACCTTTCAACATGTTTAGTGTGAGATCAAGAAAAAAAAAGCAATAAGGAGAAGAAGCAACATGTTTGTCAGCCTTGTCTCCTGGTTTCACTAGGGCAGATGGTGGGCAAGTGCTGCACCTGACAGTCTTATTATACCAGTTTTGTTTGTTTGTTGTATAAATAAATATAAAATACTTTCTTACGAGCTTTAAAGTATGTATTGACAAGAACATCTGAATGATTGCATGATTTAACTTTAATTTGACAGAATTAAAATGTGTTTTAATCCAAGCCCTCTGGGTCATGGCACCAGATTTATCCCCTAATAGTGTTTAAAAACTGACATTTTGCAAGTGCTCGCAAAACACTTTTTAATGTACACAAAGTTAGCTCATATTCTTTCAGTGTGGGGAAACATTGTCTGTTTAGCTCTTGCTTTTTGTCCAAAGCAACTGAAGACTATAGGGATTTACTGACACAATCATATATCAGCATATTGATATTGCTATTACTACACAGAATATATGCTACATACCAAATTACAGATGGAATAATAGTGAAATAATTTTATCTGAAATGGATTGATAATTTAATAATGGATAACATTCATCAAACAGGGTACAGTCGGTAAAGGCAGTAATCCCCCAAAGTTCAATAAATGAAATTAACATTGCATTAGCAAAGAAACAGGACAAATAAAATACAACCAATAAAACAATTTAAAATGGAAAGGGCAAGTTCAACACTTTCTCACTGTTCAAATAAACATTGTCAAACTTTCAAATAAACACTTTCATGCTTTTCAAACAAACACTTTCAAATAAACATTTCCATGGTTTCATTTGTTTTTACCAAATGGAAAAAAATTCGAAGATTCAGGTCACTTAGGTCAATTAACTCTCCAAAGCTCGTTTGTGTGAGGTTCAACAAAATCCAGCTCTTTGAATAATTCAAAAAACTAAACTAAAAACACATCCATTAAAATGATGACGCAATATTAGAACTGCATCAAATGCACTAATAATGATTTTCCACGGCCTAATGTTTAAAATGCTTGAGGAATTACACTCTATCGGGCTGGTTTTAGTCAAATACAGTGACCACAGCCAAACCCAAACCCAAACCCCAAAATGTCTGTATTCCTTCAGACTTGTTAAGTAAGTAGCATTTGAGTACCTGTTACAGATTGTGAAATTTAAAACAAGCCTTACAAAATACATGTAAAAAAAAAAAAATTCTATTAAAGATGTAATCAATTACAGACGTAATCAAACAGACAATGAACACTATTAACAGCAATTATTATATGATGCAATCAATAACAAGTTCACTCTAGTAATTTAATACTTAATTTCTTGCAAACAGTATTGCTGATAAATAGTGTAAAGATCTAATCTGAAAGGTGTATTTATTGTACCACCTTCTGGTTAGCGTTGTCAGAACCCACTTTAATGGTTTATTTGTGCCAATCAAAAGAGAGGAAATTACCAGAAGATTTTGGTCACTTTTTTGTGTCGGATATTTAAAAGGAAGTAGAAATATGTGGACAGAATGTCTCTGCTTTGCGCAAAGCCTTTCAACCTGCTAATGTCAAAATGGTGGAGTCATTCAATAGAAGCCAGAGCTGTGAACTGTGTACATCTGTGACCTTAAATGTGCCCTGTGTACTGGAAATGTCAATATGCTTGTAATTAGTCTGTCACCTTGCAGTAAACACCATGAATTAAAAATCTAATTTCTTTTCAGATGAGACAAAGCTGGTAGAATATTAGTTGCATGCAAGTAGTACTAAATCTCCATGCCACTAGGGCTGCAACAACTAATCGATAAAAATCGATTGTGAACATCATCGATAACGATTCTCATTATCGATTAATCGGGTCTGCCCACAGTGTACGTCCAACGGAGTTTACATACTTGTCCAACTTCAGCCAGGCGCGTCAAATTAAAGCACTGAATTACTTATTTCTATGGACAAAATGCATCTAAAATAGTGGAGGAAACAGAATGAGATGCTGCAGGAGAGTTACGTGATCCAAGCTGCCCAAAACATGAGAATTCTTTATTTTAAGCTTTAAACTAATGCATTAGAGTAATGGCTTGCCCTGTCAGCAGTGGTGGAAAGAGTACTGAAAAAATATACTCAAAAAACTTTAAGTTAACGGTCATATCCTTATGTATAAATGTCACAAATTCACGCGAGCATTTCCATTTTTGCATAAAGGTCCGTCCTGACAGCCTGTGTTAAATTTTAATCTTTACTGAATGAGCGCCAGCGAGGCGGGCGCGTGCACGCGCGTCAGACCGACGGAAAACAGACAATTAATAATCAGCGCAAAAACATTTATTGTGCTGAAATATCTGTTGTTCACAAAAAGCATTGTTATCTAATGTAACAAACAATCCACTGAAGGCGAGTTTAAGATAAACCCAAGTGCAGCTTTATTCCAAAGTAATCCAAACAAACGAAGAAAGACTTGACTTCAACAGACTTGACTTGGCATGAACAGACTTGCACAGACTTGACTTGTCACGAACAGACTTGAAAAACTCACCAACAGCAGGTTACACTGATCAATACTCGACAGGAGATAATGGCAACATGAGGGCTATTTATAACAAACAATACAGGTCACATGACAAGAACCAACCAATGAGAGACAAGACACATGACTGAGACAACCAATGAGAACATGACACTAAGGAACTAAGGAACCAATTCTCTTCCAGTGACCCTGCTTCAGTGTGGAAAGGTCTGAAAGACATCACCAATTACAAGACACCATCCCCCAGCACT
>NW_015623757.1:13682-34739 GCF_001515625.1 Sinocyclocheilus rhinocerous
AGGAGAAACCTCCCTGCACTCCCCCCACTCACCATCATGGACAGCACTGTGACTGCAGTGGAGTCATTCAGGTTCCTGGGCACCACAATCTCTCAGGACCTGAAGTGGGACACTCACATTGACTCCATTGTGAAAAAGGCCCAGCAGAGGTTGTACTTCTTTCGCCAGCTGAGGAAGTTCAACCTGCCACAGGAGCTGTTGAAACAGTTCTACTCCGCCATCATTGAATCCATCCTCTGCACTTCAATAACTGTCTGGTTCAGCTCAGCTACCAAATCTGACCTCAGAAGACTACAGAGGGTAGTCCGGACTGGTGAGCGAATCATTGGTACAACCCTCCCTTCTCTCCAAGAACTGTACTTATCCAGAGTGAGCAAAAGGGCTGGCAAAATCACTCTGGACCCCTCACATCCAGCACACTCCCTCTTTGAGCTGTTGCCATCTGGTCGACGCTACAGAGCACTGAGCACCAGAACGGTCAGGCACAGGAACAGTTTCTTCCCTCAGGCAATCCATCTCATGAACACTTAACAATAAACGTGGAACACACAACACTATTATACATTATTTATTTAACACACATACTCATTTACATTTCAAATTTGCACATATCATACCTGTACATACATAATTGTCTATATTATATATTGTGTTTTTGCTATTTTGTACATTGTCTATTTTGTATATTTGTATATTATTCTTTTTATTATCTGTCTCCTGTCTTGTCACTGTCATTCTGTCGCACTGTGGAGCTTCTGTCACTAAAACAAATTCCTCGAATGTGTAAACATACCTGGCAATAAAGCTCATTCTGATTCTGATTCTGATTTTGACACATGAACCTAAGAACCAATAGCAGGATAACATGAGGGCAAGGGAATCACATGACTAGACAGGGACCATGACTAAACTCCAAAATAAGACATGAAAACATGAACATGAAACAAAACCCCGTTACATCTAATTAGCACAAACAAAAGTTCATAAAAAGCTAGAGCTCTGATGCTCTCTTTTCCTCCTCCCCTTCCCCCTTCCTCTTCCTCTTTGAGCAGGTTCAAATCTGCTCCAGTAGCATGGCAGTAACATTGCATAATGGCAGTTACAAATGCACAGCCCTCAAATCAGATGATCTATGAATGTACAGTGTCTCTCTTTATCAAGATATATAGGCCATATATAGTTCACTACTCCAGGCCTGTCGTTCTGTGTACGTCTGTTAAGTTTCCAGACTAATGAGTACTTTAGGAAAGCAAAGGCCCTTATAATTATCCATACTGTGTGCAATCATATTAAATACTATCATGTTATACACTTATGCACGCAGTGTGTATGTTGTAACTTGTTCAAATGGATGCTGAAATAGTAATTGAATTTGCGTGCAACATTGCTCCATCATAAAATAATGAATAATGTTAGTTAAGTTGCGTTATCATTATCAGAAAACCCAGCCAAGAAATATGATTGCTTTTTATGAAGAAATAGTAAATTCAAGTCATAATTTAGTGAACACGTTTGCAATGATACATTAATCTTTAACTTAAGATCTGACATAACATGTTTGCAGCTTATTTTTCCATCCTAATTCTTGCTAAATTTCCTTGTCTGAAGTAAATTTTGTATTTTTTTAAGATTGTTTTAAAGGTGGTTTTATTTGCTTGAAATAAAGCCAATAAATTTCTCGGAGAAGATATACACGCTCACACTTTCATTAAATTTACTGTAATCTCTGGGAGTATAAAATGAGCTCATCTCTTGGCAAGTAGCTCTCAAACTGAGTTCAACTCTGATTGGCCCACTGTAATCCTCTTTTAACACAAATTATGTCATTTTCTTGACTAAAACATTGAAATATTGTCACAATGGCTTTGATTGGTGACATTAATCTGGAAACTTGAGTTACTTAATCACTGGATTGTGCTGTAAAAAACTGTTTTTACCTTAAGATGATGTTTTTTGAGCACCAAATCAGCATATTACAATGATTTCTGAAGGATCATGTGACACTGAAGACTGGAGTAATGGCTGCTCAAAATACGGCTTTGCCATCACAGGAATAAATTACATTTCAAAATATATTTAAATAGAAAATAGTTATTTCAAATTAGAATAATTTTTTCAATGTTAGTGTTTTTACTGTATTTTGCCAAGCATATGAGACATTCAAACACATTTGAAAATGTTAATGTCCCAAAACTTTTCTTAAAGGTGACATATCATGAAAATCTGACTTTTCCAGGTTTTAAGTGCTATAATCAGGTCCCCGGTGCATCTACTAACCAAGGAAACGTGAAAAAGATGAACCCAGTAACTTTGTTTTGGGAAGCCTTTTTCTGCAAGCGTCTGAAAAAACGAGCGCGTCTGATTTCGCTCCCCTAGTGATGTTGCAAAGGGATTTCATTATAATATTACCGCCCCTTAATCTGTAAACGTTTCCACCCACGGCGCCATCATTTGATTTCGCAAGCAACAACGGTGTACCAGTTCTAACGCCATGGCAAAAGTTCGAGCAAAGCATGCTAACTGTTCTGTCTTTGGCTGCACAGACGAGCACAGAACACTGTTTAGAGTCCCAGCCTCAGAGAAGACAAGAGAGCAGTGGATTTATTGATTTATTTATTGTATATTGCTGCTGCCACACAGATCTAAAATAAACATGCAATTTATTTCCCAGCTGCTTACCTTCACAGACATAACCGACTGTTTTTGTAACTTGTGTGTTTTTAACGCGAACTTGTGTGTGAATGAGAACTTAGTTTAGTACTCACATGCTGTGACAGCCGCTTTCTGTCCGTGTGCTTCGGATGTGTGCACTCAGAAAACCGTATTTCAGAAGTTTAAACTAATATGGTTTAAAACGCATAATTTCAGCGTGATAAAAATGATAATCAGAACCAAAACAGATGTTTTAGCAGGTATGAGCTGTAATGGCGCAACTCTATTCTGGAAAAGTGGGCGGGGAGCAGCAGCTCATTTGCATTTAAAGAGACAGGCGCGAAAAACAGCGTGTTTCTGCTTCCACTCAAAATAGGCATTTTCAAAATGATATAATAAATTATCTGTGGGGTATTTTGAGCTGAAACTTCACAGACACATTCTGGGGACACCTGAGACTTATATTACATATTGTAAAAAGGGGCATAATATGTCTCCTTTAACTATTAACAGTACACTAGCATATAGATGGGATTCAAGCAACAGACATGTACTATAAACCAGAAAACGCCCATGCCGTGCATATGTTCTAATGTGTTACATATTTTAATTGTGAAATTTCCATACACAAGCCATACATCTTGAATGCCTCAAGGAATTTCTGATGTTTTCCATTTTCATGCAGTGTGATGAAGTGACAAGGTGAAGTTTGCAGGCACCCATATGGACCTGCTGTCTCATTATTACATCAAATACACTTCTCTTGTGAACCTATAAACTAACCGAACTGTATGTTTTTGTTCTCCTAATTGTTCTACTAAAACACACCAAAGCCCTTGTGCTTTCCGCACACACGCAAATGCCCTACAGCTGCTGGCTGCCAGTGTGTCTTAAATGAGCAAAATGAACGCAAAATGAAAAACACTGCAATGAAAAACACTCCAAATGATGAAAAGGCCTCTTGCTGAAAGAGCTTCATGATATGAAGACTGAATGACTGCCAGCTTTACTTTGTGCATCCCTCTTATACTATGTCTGCTTGAAATCAAGGCTCTGTACCAGATGCTCTCCCAACCTGCATTCCTGCAGCAGGAGCGTGCATAGTTCACACATCCTATCAGCCGGCTCAATTTAAATATTTTGCTGTGCTTCTTAATTTTTCTTCAACCTTCTTACATGATCCATTCCAGATGTGCGAGCCACAGGCTAAGTGAGGTGGCAGTAAATTGTACTCTTATGTTCTCATCACACACCGGCCCGGCTGTGTGTGAGGGCACAGTACAGTACATGCCTAGTATTTATCATATGACAAATACACGTTATGAAAATATTATAATTTTGCTGTGCCAGACGGGCTCTGCCCTTCCAACTACATCAAACGTCAAACAGTTGTATGTGATATTCAGCACAGGTACTGAATAACAAGCTCATGAAGTTATGGCAACAGACACCTCTTATTTCGTTCAGCTCCACCCTGAGAGACAGAAACATGGACTAACCTCAAAATTCCCTTTATCCTTGAAGAGATAGTTCACCATAAAATGAACACTGTCATCGTTTACTCACCCTAATGTCAATCCAAACCATTTTTTTCACTTGGTAGATTAACACAATAATATGTGTTGAAGAATGCAGGTGGTCGCTATCTTCTCTGGATTGAGATTTGAAACAAAAAACCCTAACGGTGTTGTAAATTCGTCTATATTACTCTCATGCGGTATATTCTAAGCTGAATCCGCACGACAGTTCACACAGGACACGTTTTGTGCTCTACTGCGTTCTTTTAAAACATTAAATATATATAAATAAATGAGCATGCACTATAAATAAACATGCACTAGACCCTGAAACAAAGCAGCAAGGCGTGGCACAACAGTCAAAGTTGTGTGTTTAGAAAAGTAAATAAAGGGGTCATATGAAGCGATTTCATGTTTTCCTTTGTCTTTGGAGTGTTACAAGTTGTTCGTGCATATAAGATCCAACGATCTCATGAAAGTGCGTATCAATAGCACAAGTTTATATTTCGAGTTGGCATACTATTTATATGCAGAAATGGACTTTGGCGTGCATATGATACGCAATGGGTAGGATTAGGGTTGTGGGGTAGATGCGTATCATATGTACGTGAAAACTGCGTATCATATGCATGCCAACAATTTGCGTATCATATGCATGCAAAAACTGCATATTATATGCACGTCAAACACGTGCGTATCATATGCACGCCAAAGTCACTTTTGCGTATCAATAGCACGAGTTTATGCTTCAATTTGGCGTACTATTTATACGCATTTTCATGAGACCGGGCTGTAAGATCCGTAAAGTCGTAAAGACTAAAGTCTCAAACCCAAAGAGATATTCTTTCTAAAAGTTAAGACTCATCACGCCTTGCTAAAATTCTTCATTTAAACATGCCCCCACAAGTCTAGGTCACTGTGTATAACTTTTATTCTCGCTGTAGTATTGTCAGGGTCTGTATTACTTACTATTGGAGAAAGCGTAACGGTCAACTTGGATCACGTGTGCCTTAATAACCAGTCACATTACAGCCTTGACGTCATTGAATTTCAATAAGAGTTGTGCGACACCCAATCACCGTTTACCATAGGAATGAATGAGAAGTGCCGTAAGCTGAATCCCACCTTTCGCAAAACGTAAGTGACTTCTCTTATAAAACGGCTTTTTTTTAGGTGTAAACTCTAAAAATAGTTCAATCCAAAAGTATTGTTTAGTGTGTTGCCATGTGTTTCCATTCCAAACATGTTTCCATTTCCGGCACACGCTTGAGGTATTTCGCCAATCACAATGCACCGGATAGCTGGCCAATTAGTGCACACTGTGCTTTTCAAAACAATAAGCTTTGTAAAAATCGACTGTTTCAGAAAAGCGGGGCAGAGAGGAGCAACAATAATGTACGTTATGTGGAAAATAATGTGTTCTTTGAACCTTAAACCGTGTAAACACATTGCATTACACCAAATACACAAAATAATGTTCTTTTTAGCAACATCATATGAACCCTTTAAAAAACTGTGCAGCCAAACACAGAAGTGTGTTCTGCTTGAATCGGCTTTCATTCAGTATGAATGCTGATATATACACACTAATTTAATTTAGGAAGTTCATAAATAATCAGTGTTGGGGAAAGTTACTTTTAAAAGTAATGCATTACTAAAAAATTTACTAATATCGCTACTTACTAGTTACTTTTTTTGGAAAGTAATGCGTGATGTTTGGTTCAATTTATTCTTTTGATTTGGATCTTTTTAATGAATCGTTTGATCCAGTTTACAAATCCGAAATGAATTATTCATTTACAGCAGTCAAAAGCTCACTTTTCGCTTTTGAAAAAAAAAAACACCACATGAGTCATGTGGATTACCTTTATTACAGGCTACTTTAAGCTTTAAAATATCTTGGCCTACATAATTCAGCTATTTTAAGCCTAGACAGCATCCTCAAAATCTGCAGGGTGAATAAGCCTATATGTAGGTATAAATATTAGCTGGCAAAACAAGACTGGATTTGTTACCAAAAAATTTGCCCCTGTTTTTGCATGAAGAATTTTCAAAAAAATAAATATAGATGGGCAAGAAACTGGCATTATTTTCCATAGTAAGTCATTGGATTTTATCATACTTCAGGCCACACTGGAAAGGGTGATCTGAGGCATTGTTTACCCATATTCCACACTGTTCAAAGGAAATTAACAGGTACTTTAAAGTCATGAGTGCTGGGTCTCCTCCAAGGGCTGATTCATTTTGCTTTCCTCTGAATGGATTTTTAGAAGTGCTGAGCTGAATAGGAAGGAAAACATTTAGTTGAAATGTGAATAAGGAAAAATGTAATGAAGATGTTGCTTTATTATGGGCAGATCACTTTGTTGATGTCATATGTTTTCTCTACATTTTTGTGGAGATTTGTAGATAAAAAAAAAAAAAAACATTTTATTGACCACATGCAATTGACCACAGTACTAAGGCAATTGTTGGTACAAGTATTGGCATGCATTCTGAATAAAGAAGAGTCATACAAGACTAATTCATACCAGAGAACATTTGGAGCTGTGTTCCAAATGATCTCCTTAGGCTGTTGGTGATGTGCTGGTAAAAGCCCCATTCACTCAACACACAAAAGAGTATGGACTCAGTAATGAGGTGCAAGACATGATTTTCTGTCAGAACTCAGAAGTTAACTTTCATATCACTTCATTGGAAGTTTGCAAAAGTGCTGAAATAAAGAACAAGGACACAAGTCTATTATTCAGGGATGACTTTACCCGCGGTGATGCAACTTATCTTCCTCTTTTTGCCTTTACATTAAAATTAACATATTTTCTTTCGCTTGACACAAAGCCTGGGCAGACACAAATGGTGTGACCTCGGTTTCAACCTAAATGAGAGGCAAAATTTATGGAAGGAAGTGCAGTAAGACAGTTTTGGCAGTGCGAGTGCCTGTGCAGATGCCTGCCCGGCTAGAGAACACCATTATCTGGCAAGGCTCATTCATCAAAGAAACATGGGGGACCTTACTCTAATTTACAGGTCCTGGAGCATGCATCAGATTGAATGTTATATTTGGCTGAAAACGTCATCTCCACTCAGAGCTGGCTGCGAATTAAGATCATTTTCTCATACTGCTGAATATCTGTTAACTCTCCATTATACTGCAGGTCATCTTGACCCATTGGAAAGTTTAAAGGGATAGTTCACACAAAAAATTTAAATTCTGTCATAATTTATTTACCCTCATGTTACATAAAAGAGGTTCTATAAGGAGCAGGCCCAAATGTAAAAGAAATTTAATTAAATAAAAATGTAATCGCAAATGTCTTATGAGGTACCATTTTGAATATGCAAAATAAAATGTGGGGTAAAAAATGCAATATAAATGCAAAATAAAATCTGAGAGCTAATGGGGACATTTTTGAGTTGAAAAAAACATTAAATTTCACTTTTTTCTTCACGTATCATGTGGAATAGTTGGAATTGTAATGATCCACTGCTCTGGGACTAGAAAGAAGATCCAAATGTTGCCTTTAATTCATAGTGGTCAATGAGAGTCCAGGAATCAGTAAACAAATAATAAAGGGAATCCAGGAACAGGCAGGAGGGTAAAATCCACAGAAACCAGAACTCAGAAATGCAATGTTAACAGAGTTTATATAGGCAAACCTCAACAAGCAAACCAGTCACAGGTGGAGGTAATCAGGCCATAAAGCGTTCATGCAAAGGATTCTGGGAAATGTAGGAGAAGCTAAAGAATAGGAAGAGTGCTCTCTGATGAAGATCATAGGGCACTCTAGCAATTGGGTGTAACAGGAATATTGGACACTAGTTTTATTTGGGCTAGTTTTATGGTACTTTTTTGTCATTGCTGGAGCTGTATGACTCCGAACCACATTTACTTTTAGTAAATGAAAAAAAAACCTAAAAAAAAAAAAAAAGTTTTACAAATGAGATCAATAAATTATATTTTTAGGAAACCTATCCCTTTTCGATATGCTGGAAAAAAATTCTCACAAATTTCATTATGCTTTATCTGATCAAAGTCAATAAAACTTGAGTTAATTTTTTGGCGCCTTTATTTAACATATAATAAACATCAGTGTTTCATTTGTTTAATTCTGAACATTAGAACTGGTCAAGAGAGATTACTCATCATTGTTGGTAAAAGAAAAAAAACTGTAAACACAGATCCACACTGAAAATCTTAAAATCTAATTTATTTCCTGAAGATAAACAGAAAGTTTCAACATTTAGCAAAATTTTAAACAACATTCAGATGTCAAATGAACAAGAAATATTGTCAGATTTACATGATAAGCCAGTTAAATTCCTCTTTTTATGACCACATTGGCCGATACCATTAAATGAATTGAGAGCAGCAGTACAAAACGTTGTTTTGTTGGACTGTGCTGGGTAAACATGTCATGTGTGTTAGATGTTAAAACAAATCTCTGGCGCCTTGCTTTGACTGTGGTTGATGCAGGTTAGTCATTATGACCTGTGTCTGGAGAGGTAGTGTGAAAACACACAAGAGAAAGTGAATGTGTAACCTTAGAAGGCAGCAGAAGCACCTTGGAGATGCTCTGTTATATTGCTTGATTGTGGTTACAAAGGGCCCAGGCCCTCGGTAAACCTGGGCATCAAGACACTGTATCTAAAGTGCATCCATAACTCATGTAAATTTACATCCCAGGAGAACATCAAGTGTGATGGATCGATGAACCGTGCATTCTAGATGCATCAGAAGACTCTTCAGCTGAAGCCAAGGATCAAAGAAGCATCATTTCATTTGGCATATACTTCATTGAATTTTAAGGGCACACAAACAACATGCCCACCCTGTAACAATGAAACAGGAGTATGTAGTGATTCACCTTGCAAATGCTGGCAGGTTTTTAAAAAATCCACTATGGTTCTTTCAGCCATAAAGGAATTTAAAGGTAGGATTGAGGCTGACTTATGACGAGTCATAGACTCATATTTACTCAAACCACATATGATTCTCTTGGAAACAGCTGCTGGAAAGTCAAGGCCATTTTCTGAATAAACATCATCAGACCCAAAAACTAATCATCTTTGGTCAGTTTGATGTCAAACAGACATGGGCCTGAGTAAAGAGTAGAGAAGAGAAATGGGAAAAGTCATTTGATTTCACAGTCAAAGGCGGCGAGGAATCTGAGGAGAGTTGGCTGACTGCTCTGAAATTCTACGAAATAACTTTTTTTTAACAAATTTCCCTGTTGTCCTATAAAAAAAACTATTTGCTGACACTCAAAGTCAATATTTAAATAACATGCTTTTTGGCCTGCATCAATACACTCATTTGTATTTGTATACGGGTGTGGAGGGAAAAGAGAAAGCACCAAAAATCTTTGACCAGGTGCAGTCTTTGACAAAATACATGAAGATATATTCACCTAGTTCAATGTAGAAACCAAGATATACCTTTGGCCCACAGAAATTAGGTAAAATGTGATGAACAGACAGGCCAAATAATCCAAATGTTATCAGTTTGGTCCATTCAGATGTGAAAGAACAGTAAAAACCTTTTGTAACATCCAAACAACAGGATATAGATCTTCTGGCTTCTTGGAATGATGATGTAAATGAAATTTAATGATTTTGGTTTAGTTTCATTTAAAAAAAATCTCAATTCTTCAAAATACTTCCATAGCATAGCCAACAATTCTTCCATGACAAATTTAATGTTGAAACTTACTTATATTCTATGGTGCTTCTGTAACACAATTACACAGCTAACATTTACTTACAATTGAATGAGATTATATAACTTTTCCATGATTTAGTGGTTCTTTTCAACCTGCTCTTCCTCGGCCAGACAGGCAGAGCCAGTGATCTGAACTGACCACAGATGTGTTCCTTTGAAAATCTTTAAAGCATCGGTTTATAATTCACAGAGTTCGGACATGTTGAACATTATACACTCAATCAACATCCAGCAAACATCCCCCTCAAACCACTAAGTGAAAGGGTGGAAACTGAATGTCTACAAGGAGATAAAATAGTGTGCCTTCTTTTGATCTTTACTGAGTAACTTCCTCTGGAGAGATGGGCCTGCGTCTACACTTTACAGTCCAGGTAGCAAACAAAGAACAGAAGCCTAAGTCAGAAAGAACATGACTGAGAGCTAAATGGCCTGCACTGTTGTCCCTATCTATGTTAAAAGGCAAAAGATAACCACTGGACCCAGAGGCTCCCGGGTTGCCCTGTGATGTGAGCTTTTTATAAGTAAATAAGGCATTTCTACAGCTGATGATTTTTCATTGAATCAAAATTGTAGCTAGAGTAGCCTTATTGAATTAGCTATTTTTTAAGATCACAACAATTCATAATTTGATGCCTGACCATCCAAAGTACACCCAACCCCCCTTCAAATACTTGAGGACCATCGGCAAACCAGATGCACTAACGTGATGCAAAGAGCGACTAGAACTTCATGACAGCTTGTCTGACTTTTTCGAGATGGAAGAGCTTGTTTGTTTTGGCTAGACTTAAAACAGACTTGGTCTGGCAGCGCTAGAGGTTCGTGAAACTGAGATTTTGGGTGGAGAGCCATTTTTGCATTATACTTCAGATTAACACAGGTTTTTGTGAAAAAAATATCTTGAGGAATGACATCACTTTAGGGCAAGCAGCATGTATCCATGGCAACGCTCAGCTGCGTAGTGACAGTTAACGGTCCTCGGTGATTCCTCAGACACGGCCTTGAGTTTTCGCTTTCTTTGGTCGAAAAGGTATTTATACTTTTATATTTGTAGACATAGCTACCGTAACCACTGTGTATCTCGTAATGCTTACATTTTATGAAAAGTTTACCTTTTTAAACGTTTGCTGAAGTTGTCCTGTACGGCTGCTGACGTTAGCCTATGTGAACACTTTCGAAGCTAACATTAGCATGTAAAGCTGAAATGATTAAACGTATATAATATTGACAGATATTGAACTTAAATATTGAATTTACATATGGTAAAAATACACACCGATACGCCTATATGCGGCAAAAAGGCCTATGTGCGCTAAATTTCGGACCGCTTGGTCTAAATCCAAATGTGTTCATTTTGTTGTTTTAGGTTAGAAGACAATGGGAAGAATTGCCATCGGACTAACCACAGCTGACAACCAGAGACGCACACACACACACGGAAAGAGCACAGCAACTTTACAGTTGTTCAATTAAAATAAACATATTTTGCTCCATACAACGTGTGTGTTGTCTTTGATTAGCCTAAAAGTAAAATAAAATTACATTCAGAGGACTTAAAGCGAAAGTCCCCTAAACGTCCCGAATGGCCGCTGCACGTCCTGTGAACGTCCCCTTGAACGTCCGGAGGACGTCTTCGCGAACGTCCGCTCGACGTCAAGGGGACCCTACACGCTGACGTCCGGGGGACGTTCGCAGAGGCCATTTAGGGGACGTCCTGGGGACCTTTTTTTGTTAGCTGGGTTTGACCATTGCCCACTATCAACTAGCATAATCTATAAAGGTGAGAATCGAGATATTTAATGATATAGTTAATGCATTTGGGAATGTTTCGAATAAAAAGGGAAAAATAAATAAAACATGAGTGCTATTTTGGCTGCTGTGTGCCACATGACGACCCCCCTGTGTTAGATGTTGTTCAAATTATTCTAGTTATATACATAAAGTGACTAAAAAAATCAGAAGTCTTGCAAAGTAACTGAACATGCAGCAAAAATTTTGCTTTTTTTGTGT
Organism: Sinocyclocheilus rhinocerous; assembly: GCF_001515625.1. Taxonomy (NCBI): domain Eukaryota; kingdom Metazoa; phylum Chordata; class Actinopteri; order Cypriniformes; family Cyprinidae; genus Sinocyclocheilus; species Sinocyclocheilus rhinocerous. Next base: position 25,578 of record NW_015623757.1, read on the forward strand.
AATTAAGCAGTTTCATGTATACATGTTTAGGCATGTAAAAGTAGCTTCAATTAATACACGTTGACCAAAGCTTTATAATTCCTGCTAAGCTTATAATAACTTGGTTTAACTATAAACCCAAGTTTATAATGTGTGTTCCCACCACCACCCACACACTTTTCGGATCACTCTCAAGCTCCTGGCTAGCAGGTTTACAGATAGATGTTTTCCTGTCTATTGCTATGAAACCAGTAGAAGAGCTTCTGGCTGATCTTCTCAAAACAGACACAGTGCTGACACACAGTATGAAGAGGCCCATCGAACGGGCCAAAAAGACGTATACAGCAAAGTTCAATGGGTTCATCACACACTATTCCAGTTTTAAGGACCAAAAAATTAAGCATGTTACTTCCTTGTCGTCAGCTAAATGATGAATTACATATGGCAGAGGGGTCCTCATAAACACTGGTGGTTTGAGGAGCGTGCTCCTGGCATTATCTCCATTAACGGCTGCCAGAAGATAATGCTGCACTGTGATTTATGTGGTGTGAAAACTGAGGCTACAGGGAGCAGAGAGCTAAACAAGTGGAAGCTTCAAGGAGTAACTTAACAAAGGATAAACACATTAGAGGAATGTAGCACCACACACAAGCCACAGTCCTGGCTCAGATGCACCTATCTGCATCGATTATTCACTTGTTCCATAAATTGATTTTATTTCCGATGCTCAGAACCTCCAGACACGATGATTATATAAATTAAATAAAATGCAAATAATTTTTGGCCTTTATACTGTCATTACAACTAAATTATTTAAATGTTCACTAGAATTTTTCATTTTCATTGTTAATGTTAGATACATTTTGTAAAATAAATAAACAAACAAAGGAATAACTTTTTTGTGGGACCCACCCTTGTGAAAAATAAATATTATAAAATATATCTAAAACATTTGTTTCATGCTAAGTATACTACAAATACATTAACATATTTATGTACTTAATAAAAATAATTGTACTTTTGGTATACTTAAAGTCTGCTAAATTGCAACAACTAATTTTGTACTTAATTCACTTTACTTGTGTGAAAGTAGTGCTGAAGTCCAACTAAAGATATACTGAAGTATATTTGAATGTGCTAAAGTGGAACTATTGCAAGTATACTTCAGGTACACTTTAAATATCTTGCATTTATAGACTGATATTATTCAAAGATCATACAATCCTCATCAATGATTTCTACCGCAGCATATTACGGTCTGACCAAAGAACGTTGAGGGGGAAACAGCCTAATTGCACTGTTTATAAAAGATCATTGTGAATTTGGGATACTTTTTGTTTAACCAGAAGCCCTTATTTTGGTTAAAACGATATGCTACGCTTACAAACAGATGAAAGATTTCAGTGTTTACATTTATAAACTCAAGAAAACACACTTCCTGTTCTGTCTCGCATCACCACTTATGTTTCTGTTTGTTTGTGTCATATTTTTTACATTCAGAAATGTGATTATCAGTGTAAAAGTCATGTTTATCTAATGTTTAGATTTTTTTTCTTATGAAGCTGTTAATGTAATAACTACTGTCCTGCGAAAGGTTTACCGTTACTAAACAATGTTACAAGTAATGTGCATTAGAAGTCTCTAGAAAGCCTCAGTGATTGTCAGGAATGAATTGTGAGGTCACTTGTTGAGATACAGATGATGGTCATATTGCATTTCCACATGTTTGCCAATAACATTCACCACTCTGATACAAAAAAAAATAAAAAAATCAGCCTCTGGCTTTTTCCTTCGAAAGCTGTTTCAATCAAACCGCCGAATGTCTTTGAATGTCAAGAAAACAATGATTTTATAAACAAAGATTTTGGCTTTTGTAATGACTTCAGTTGTGGTAACTGCCTGTCACTGGTGTGAGAGCTGTGGATAGGGTGCATATTAATGCACAAACATTCCATTCCCACGTTCTTGAAATAAATGAATAAAACGTAAATGTAAGGTCAAATTGTGCTAATTTGTCTACGCTTTCATTCTTTCGCTTTCGCATAAAAGAGCAACTGTTTTTGTCTGTAGTCTGTTAGTGTTTTTCCTCCCTGTTTTGCCAGTAGTCAAGTGTTGCCAATAGGGTATTTAACTTGATGGTGAAATGACCTGTTTAGCCTAAATCCTGGTTTAAGTATAGCTTTATCTGTACTTCCCTTTGCTGATGAGAATAATTGATAGCATTTGGTCTTTTAAAAGGACAAACTGTGCTTTCAATTCTTTTTTTAAGCTTTAATCTTGTATCATTTACCAGTGACACATTCGTGCTTCAATTTTCATCTTTAACACATTTTAAAGTTAACAAAGTTGACTTTGAACATCAGTTTTACACAAACACTAATGTTATCTTATATATCTATAGGGTTTATCATATTTAAAGAATATTAATCAAAAACTAAATGTATTCATATAATATTAACATAATATGAATGCAGTAATATTAAATATATGAGATATAGCAATAATATGAATGTAAAAGTTATAATATAAATATGGATATTTATTATAATATAAATAATATAAACATTAATCTTCAATAGTATATTATTTCACTCCTATTTATTTTCACTCTTATTTATTCATATTCATATTATTATCCAAAATATTGTTTATATGTCTATTCTGTCTTAATATGTTTTCAGAAATTAATGTTTTATTTTATTTATTTACTTTTGCTGTTGTTGTATTTAAATGTGTGCAATGAAAGCTTCATTACCAAGTAAAACTCCTTAAGCAAGCATACTATTAAACATGTTATTAAATATGTCTATATATTACATATAATATTATATATATAAAATATATAAAACACTGTTAAAAGTGCAATATCATTATTTAATATTCATATTTTAAATTATAATGTAAATAATATCAACGTCAATCTTGAATATTATAATATAAATTAAGCCAATTATATTTTGTAAATTAAAATTCTTATCAATCATATATTGCACAATTTTTCACCTCTTCTTCTTTAAGGAATAGTCTGATTGATTCGATTTTTGCATTCTAACAAATTGTACAAATGTATGTTTGATGCAACATTTTTTTAAACTTTCCTTTTCTGCTTTTTTTTTTTTTTTTATTAACGTAAGAAGCATGAGTTATTTATAACACCAGAATGATAAAGATGATGCAGGTCCTGAACAAATAGCCTGCTTAGTGCATTTCCGACCACCAGCCAGACACATCTAAATCCAGCAAAGGCTATGGTCTCGATCCATCATTACTTTCTCCCGTGTGGATGCCGGGCAGTTTACTGGCAGCTCTGAGAACAGATTAAGTGAATACCTAAAGGGATATCATGACCCTGCAACTTTACCTAATCTTGACGGAAAAATCAAACAAATTCTCCCTCCCTGACTGAAACAAAGCGGACATATCAGCAAGCCATCTTAAAAATACCTCTCACTCTGGCATCCGTTGTTGGAGCACACCTGTTTGCAACTGCTGTTAAATTGCTTAATAAAATATAATACATGCTGAATCCTTTATTTTAGGATAGCATTGCTTAATATCTTCTATTATCTAAGAAGAGTTCATGCAACCTAGGCTGTTATTTAGTGTTTAGCTTCAAACTGTGGTGTCCTCACTTGACTTTTAGTGTCAGAAAAAAAGATTCACCATCCCAATGCAAGAGTTTTACTTACATGTTATTTTATTATGATTATATTTGGCAAATGTAACCATGTTTAAAATGTACAATTGCACATCAAAAGTAGCTCAACAAGTTTCTGGAATAAAAATGTGTCTCTACAAATCCTTCTCCATATATTCTTTTAATATCTAGTGCTTCAACATTCAAGGCAAATCATATTGCTCTGATTAATACTATACATAAGCCCTTTTTTAAATAATACTGATAACACATTTTTTTCATAAACAACAGTGTACTGTTTGAATCCAGTCCAATTTTGGACAGTATTGTTTTTATCGTGGCTTATACCAAGCAATCACAGAAATGAGCAAAGAGTCTGGAGCTTTCATAAAAGGATTCTTTTATGGCTCTCTTTAATTGGTTGAAAAGCATAAAACAAAGTCTTGATTCAGTGTAGCGAACAGACACTGGTCGAAGCTCAAAGACATGGGACAGGATAATGCAACTGAAGCAACAACTATCCCGGCATGCCCTCTTCTGGGTATGCAGAGTCCTGCGTGAATTTAATGTGTGCATTATCAAGTCATTCTGAAATAAAATGCAAAAAGTGTTTCCCAAATTAAATATATTTGTCCTATTAATTAAACAATATGGGAGCGATAAGATAACTCTATTGATGCTGCAGGTCTTTAACATTGTTAAAGCAAATTTTAAAGCTTAGTCAACCAAATAGCTCAGGTTTACCAGCTTCAGACTCAAATGTATTGAACAAATAAAAAGAAAATTAAACAAGAATTTGCTATTTAAAACATGGTTAATTGCGCATGATATGTCTGATTTTTTTAACAACATCAACATTTTAGGTTCAATTATTAGGCTAATGAAACTAAGAGAAAAATTACCATTTTTATTCTGTTCGTTTCATTTTAATGGCTCTTCTGTGTTATACAGGCATTTTTAAAACTACAAATACTCCATGTAGTTAATCAGTTGTTAAGGTCATGAAACTACATAACTAGGCTGTAAAAGATGTTTAATGTTGTTTGAAGTAAGTTTAACGTGACCTAGGTGCATGTTTACCACCCACAGACCGGTTTATTAGCTTGTGTACACTGACATAAGTATGGGTAAATTGAATTGTGGCTTTGTAGATTCTCATAACTAACACAGATTTCATTCTGAGGCAGTTTTGCTCTCAGCGAGGAAGAAAAAAAACGAAGAAAAAAGCCGTCGCTTGAATGATGACGCATTTCCGGGTTTCTGTAGTTTATTGTAACACGTGGAAATCTACAGTGGACTAAAACTCAGTTATATTTCTTTATTTACAGTATTTGGACTGTCCCGGAGTAATCGATCACAATGGTCAAGCCAAAATTCAAGGGAAAAAGCTCCATAAATCCCTCAAACTCCAGCAGTAATCCCGGTAAGATTAAATAAACCGCTGGTCTGGCTGTGATCTGCTAGCCAGCTCTTGTTGAGGAATATATGAGACGTTCTGTAGTTATGTTTTCACCGTTGCCTGTTGTTAGAGCAGCTTTCTTCAATGTTCACCGGGTTATTAGTTGATTTCGTGTAACCATGACTTCTGTCAAGCCTTCAGGTGTCCCATTGAGGCTGCCCACACTTGTATTTTTAAGACCAATCATGTCTGGGTAACGTTACCAAATTGCCGTTTTGTACATGACATTTGTACGTGTTCAAGAATAAATGAATTACAAACTTGTTCTATAGATTGCCACCACAATGTTTTTTCAGAAATGTTTAGAATCGGTGTCAGAAATTATCTTTATTTTTAAGGGGTAATGTTTGCTCTCTACTTTCAGGAAGAATTTTTCACCATTATGAGAACATAAAAGCATGCCCTATGTTGTTCGTTTATGCCAAATGCTTACATTGAATTAGCATAAATTAGAAATGATGGCTGTCACTTACAATAGCTGTCATATTTTAAATATTCCGGGGATTTGTTTGTTCTTTTAGTGCTATTTTGGCATTATCAGAATCAGAATCAGAATGAACTTTAATGCCAGGTATTTGTTTTCATGACAGAAGCTTCCGCAGTGCAACAGAATGACAGCGACAGTACAAAAACACAGATAATAAAAGAATAAAAAAATAAAAAATAAAAAATAGACCAAGTAAATAAGTAATAATATATAAATTGACAATTGTATGTGCAGGTATATTACAATAGACAGTTTTTTTGTATGTACAGGTATATTCCAGACCCTGATTCATTTCATACACTGCTCATAATAATTTGCTTATTAAATAAAAAGCTGTATTTCTCGGTAAAATGTTTTGCATATCACAACGTGATCCAAAGTTGACATTTTGAATGTAATGAAGGGTTATTTAAGGACAAATGCTACAAATTGTACACTACTATTCACGTTTGGGGTCAAAATGATTTTTATCTTATTCAACAAGGACATTATATTGATCAAAAGTGACAGACATTAACAGTGTTACAAAAATTGTATTATAAATAAATGATGTGCTTTTGAACGTTGTTAAAGAATCCTGAAAAAGTATCATTAAGCAGCACAAGTGTTTTAAACATCGATAATAAAAAAAAGTTTCTTGAGCACCAATTTAGCATATTAAAGTGATTTCTAATTCAGCTTTGCCATCACATTTTAAAATATATTTAAATAGAAAAGTTGTTTTAAATTATAATCGCAATATTGTTTCATATTATTACTGTTTTACTGTATTATGACTATTTAAATGCAGTCTTGGTAAACAAAAGATCTTTTAAAAACTTTTTACCCCAATTATAATTGGTGGACTTTGCAAAGTGACACAAGGGACTCTTCTGTTAATCGTGGCCCTTGTGCTTTGATTTAACGATTTATCACATTTATGAAGTGTATATAAAATAATTGTAAATTGCACTATGTCCCTGTGTATAACAATGTGCATCTCTTTCAACATTCTCTATCCCACAGACCGGGTCAAGGGAGCTGGAGGGAACAACATGAGGGACCGTGCCACCATCAAACGCTTGAATATGTACAGGCAGAAGCAGAGATGGTAAGTCATTTACAAAATGATAACAATTCAGAATACAATCAGAATTAGCTTTATTTACCAAATGAACACAAACACACAAGGAACTTTGTGGTTTCTAGTAGAGCCCGACCGATATGGGTTTTTTGGGGGCAGATACCGATATTAGGGAATAAAAAAAGGCTGATATCGATATATCGGCCGATATTCTTTGTGTATATTATAGTACAGTACCAGTCAAATGTTTGGACACTTTCCCATTCGTGTGTCCAAACTTTTGACTGGTACTATATAGGGCTGCACGATAAATCGCATGCAAGAGCTTGTAACACTCCAAAGAGAAAGGAAAAATTGAAATCGCATCATATGACTTTAACAATTTAACAATACACTTTATTATCCAAAATGAGTCTGACATCAGTGCACTGAACAGTAAAGTTGAAGTTTATTCAACTTTAATTAAATTCAATTCCATTCAACTTTATTCCATTGAAGTTTATTTCACTTCGGAAATTCATTCACGGATTTGCACTACTGTCTTCACACACAGACGAAACTTACTAGAGAAGTGTGAAGTGTGACATAATATACCTCTGTAAATATATACAATTTAAATTCACGTCTCGTGCACTTTAATACCCTTTGAATGTAACTCGATGTTCCCTTGGAACTGAATTCATGGCGGAATATCATGTGAAGTCCACTTCGCAGGGCACTTACGGTCGAATAAGACAACGCTTGAATGCTGCTGCCTGAACAAGAGACCTCCTTACTGAAGTGAAATTGTTGGCTTGTGTCACTATCTTGCGAACACGACGGCGGATCTCCACCAAATTTGGGGGATCCCTTCAGCTCGAGGAGTTGGTCTTTCAAGCTGTTTAATGCCACTCAGCGGGTGTTGCAGTTAGGGCTGCACGATTAATCAAATGTGATTGTCATGTGCATTTTGTTAGTAAAGCCGGTTCTGTAATCAGCATACAATTTAAATTCACGTCTCGTGCACTTTAATACCCTTTGAATGTAACTCGATGTTCCCTTGGAACTGAATTCATGGCGGAATATCATGTGAAGTCCACTTCGCAGGGCACTTAAAGTAGTTTCGCTTTCACAACGAAACAGCGCCACCCACTGTCCACACTCACTCAGCGCCTTGAGTGAGCGGAGGCCGGAGGCCTAGAGTGAGCCGCGGCCTAGAGTGAGCGGAAGCCGGCTTGAGTGAGCAGAGGCGGGCCGGCTTGAGAACGGCGTGGCTGGTGGATTCGATGGAGCGTCTGGCGGGCTTGCAGCAACCACATGTGACGACCCCGGGCTGGACTCCGCTTCGTCCACGCTCTCAAACGCCACTCTCTGCGCGTCAGTAGCCCCCCGGGATCGCCAGATTGGTCGGTTCGAGAGGGTTCCTCGAGCTGAAGGGATCCCCCGAATTTGGTGCGGATCCGCCGCGCCGTTACAGAGATATGCCCGTTCAAAATTCCAATGGTATTCCATACACTTAAAGGGTTGGTTCACCCAAAAATGAAAATTAGCCCATAAATTACTCACCCTCAAGTCATCCTAGGTGCATATGACTTTCTTCTTTCAGACGAATCCAGTCGGAGTTATATTAAAAATTGTCTTTGGTCTTTCAAGCTGTTTAATGCCACTCAGCGGGTGTTGCAGTTAGGGCTGCACGATTAATCAAATGTGATTGTCATGTGCATTTTGTTAGTAAAGCCGGTTCTGTAATCAGCAGGAAATCATCATCACGTGCTTTCAGATGGAGCAGAATTTACTACACATAGCCGTAGTTCACTGACAAGTTACGCAAAAAAATCGCAGACGATTTTATTGCGCGATTATGAAATCGAAGAAATTGTTCGCGATAATGACAGCTGTTTGCATAGCTTCTCAGTGAACTTCTTTATGCACCAAGAGCTTGTAACACTCCAAAGAGAAAGGAAAAATTGAAATCGCATCATATGACCCCTTTAACAATTTAACAATAAACTTTATTATCCAAAATGAGTCTGACATCAGTGCACTGAACAGTAAAGTTTAAGTTTATTCAACTTTATTTCAATTCAATTCCATTAAACTTTATTCCGTTGAAGTTTATTCACTTTGGAACATTCATTCATGGATTTGCGCTACTGTCTTCACAGCGTTAGTCACTTCTGAGCGGCGCATGCGCAACGCCTACGTCATACGTCATGCGCCCAGAGCTGCTTCTGTGTACAACTGTTATTACTGATTATTACGTTTTGAATATGGATATTTTTCTTACAAAAACGCATTGATTCGCTACAGGAGGCCTTTGTTCACCCCCCGGAGCCATGTGAGACACTTTTTTTTTTTATGGGTGCTTTTTATTTCACGTCTTTTGAACAGAAGCATGCAACACCCGCTGAGTGCCATGAAACAGCTTGAAAGATCAAAGACCATTTTTAAAATCACTCACTGGATTCGTCTGCAAGAAGAAAGTCATATACACCTAGGATGACTTGAGTAATTTATGGGCTAATTTTCATTTTTGGGTTAACTAACCCTTTAAGTGA
>NW_015623757.1:34752-49213 GCF_001515625.1 Sinocyclocheilus rhinocerous
GCTCCGGGCGGATGACGTATGAGTTCAGCGCTGCGGAGCCGTGTGAGACACTTTTTTTATGGATGGGCGCTTTTTATTTAACTTATTTTGGACTAATGCATGCAACACCCGCTAAATGGCATTAAACAGCTTGAAAGATCAAAGACAATTTTTAATATAACTCCGACTGGATTCGTCTGAAAGAAGAAAGTCATATACACCTAGGATGACTTGAGGGTGAGTAATTTATGGGCTAATTTTCATTTTTGGGTGAAAGCTTTAAAGTGTTTCATCCAGGTCACCAGTAGCAAACAATGGAGCTGGACAAACTACGTAATTACACCATTTACAAGCATTTTATCTGCGTTTTATGTTCTGTAAAAAAAATTTCATATCGGCGCCATATTCGCAGAAACGATATATCTGCGACAGGATCATATCAGCCGATAAAATCGGCAAAACGATATATCGGTCGGGCTCTAGTTTCTAGTAGCTCTGGGTGCTTACATACATTTGTATGTAACAAGACACTAGAAAGAAAAAATAAACAGAATTGATTAAAAAAATTAACGTAATATACATCTAGATGGAGTAATATGCATTAAACACTAATCATAGAGAGAGCTTATTTATTTATTTTAAACAAAAACAAATCCCAACCCTAACAAAAATGAAACATTTTAAATAATAATGAAACAGAGATATTTTTATTTATATGGCCACAGTAACAGTCGAGGTAAGGTGATCAAGCCCTTGCAGTACCAGAGCACAGTTGCTCCAGGAACTGTGGCCAGAGTTGAGCCCAACATCAAGTGGTTTGGTAAGAGCAATTCCTTTTTTGTTTGTTTTAATTAGTCTTATTGTGTATGCTTGATTATTGAAGGGAACCAGCCATCTTTTCCAAATAATATTATAGGCCACTTATTCTGTGGTCATACCATTCAGAATTCATATTGGATGTAAATATGTCTGATTATGTGAATATTTCTTTGGTTTTCCCATATGCTTCCTGTGCAGCCAATACACGTGTTATCAAGCAGTCATCCTTACAGAAATTCCAGGAAGAGATGAACGCGGTAAAGAAAGATCCGTACCGAGTAGTGATGAGACAGAGCAAGCTACCAATGTCCTTGCTGCATGACCGAATAAAAGCACATGTGAGTATGCACTCAAGTTACACATACATGCTGTTTTTATACAAAAATCCTGTGGCGTGATGTGAGAAGATAGGTATGCTCATTGTTTTTCAGAGCAGACAATCTAGTAATGCATTGTGATGAGCTCAGTAAAAAGTAGTATCGTGAATCCTAAATTTATTTATAATTTACTTACAACCAGAAAGTGTCAATAAAAAATTTATTAAATCAATTTAATGCAATTTTATGTCTATTCGAGTATTATAATACAACGTTAGCAACATGGTAACATCTAACTCTGGGCTTTACATGAGTATATAACATTTCTATACTATTAGTGTTGATTAATATTTTTTATTTGCCTTTCATTTAAAAATTTTCCGTTTTCCTTTTAAATTTGGTTTGGTGGTTTTGTAATTTTTATACTCTTTTTATACATATTTCTTTTTAGCTTTAATATGTTTTATTTTAGTTCTAGTAATTATTTTAAGCAACAAGTTTTTTAAGGTTTTCATCTAATATTTATATTTTACTTCACCTTATTTCATTTTAGTGACTTAAAATGATTAATAATACTTTTAGTTAACGGGACGTTAGATGTGCTGTTTTTATGGTACACTAAAACAACAACAAAAATCTGACTGCGTAGATCATTCCAAATTTAGAAGAGTCATAGTATGATACTGTGTGTTGTCATTTGATTCTAAAAAATATAGCCTAATTAAAGCAAAAATATTTCTGACATTAGACTCCCAACGGGAAAATTGCCACTTCACAAAGTACTTTTCTGACTTGATTTATCAGCTGCTCATTTCTGGCAAATTCCTGTGAACAACTGGCTTTGCTCATTTGTATTTAAACTTTTACAATTTGTTTTTCACAACACCCCTTGGCTAAACGTCTTGTAACTTGTGAATCTCACGTAACACATGCGGTACTACGACAAAAACACAGCAAGAACAATTGTTGTGCCATGATAACAGCACAGTGATTTTGTTAGTCATGACGGTTTAGCGAGGACATTGCCTGACCTGCGATAGAACTTGCTCTTTGGCATCTAAGGGCCTGCTGTCTGCCAGTAGTAAAGAACAGAGCAAAAAAATATGTGCTCAGAATAAAATGTAAGCTTTTGCTCTGTTCTTCATGTTTCTTCTACAAATGTTGTTGATTTGCTTCAACATCTAAACTGTTCCATGTGTGAGCAAAACCTTTGCATAATGAACGTCCCAATTTACTTTTGTTCTATGTCTCAGGACTGTGACACACTCGCTATGTTTTTTTTGTTTTTTTTGTTTTTTGGTTGCAGGGAACTGGCAAAACTGTGTCAGTTATTGATTTTCATCCTCCCTTTTTGATTTGTGGTGTTTGAGCCGCTCCTCCAGCATGTGCCATAATGTCCATTGTTTGCGCACATTTTTTTCTCTTTCTCAGAAATATTTTGAACATGTTGTGATGTGGTGGTTAGCCTCAAATCAGGTTGTTTTTTATCATCCACGTCAATTGTTCCGAAGAAATGCAATCTTACCAGAAGTACAGTTTCTTACGAGAAATGTTACTGGCTTTGACAAGATCTGTAAATTGCTTGTTTTATTCCATCCTCTGTTGCAACAGTGGTATGGCTTCACTTTTGTTTTGTTTTTAGGTCATTACAGATTGCAATTTGGCCTGGTCCAGTTATAGACTTTAACTGTAAGAAGTTTCGTTCATTGTTATTTGGCTTTTGTATTTTTATTGTTTTGTATTTTATCTTAAGGCATATTTTTCTGTATATTAACGATATTAAAATTAGCTGTAAAAGCATATGTTCTATATACACGAGTGTTCAAAAGTTTTTATGTATTTTTTAAAGTGTCTTCTGCTCTTAAGGCTATTTATTTAATTATTTAATCCAAAATTCAGTAAAAACTGTAATATTATGAAATACTAGTACAATTTCAAGTAACTTTTTCTATTTTTTCTATTTCTAAAATTGTAATTTATTCCTGTGATGACAAAAAGTTGAATTGTCAGCAGCCATTACTCCTGTCTTTAGAGTCACATGATCCTTTTTTGGGGGGATTCTTTGATGAATAGAATGTTAAATAACAACATTTATTTAGAATAATCGCTTTTGATCATTTTAATGCATCCTTAATGAATGTAAGTATTAATGTCTTTAAAAAACCATACTGACCACAAGCTTTGGAACAGTACTGGGTACAACATTCTATATATGCACAAGAATGCGTGAAAGCTGGTGTTTACAAACCTAATGTAAACCACATCTGCATTTAGTTTGAGAACTGCAGATTACCATCTGATTTTTTTGGAATGTGTCTAAACGGTCAGATCGGATTTAAAGTTTTCCATTTTCAACAGTGTGCTGTGCTTTCTGGAGCTGTGGCCAAATACACAGATTTACCCTCATTTAGTGAATTATGTCACTTAGCATCGTGTTTAGGCTTAAATCTTTACTATAGTAGATCAAGTGCAGGCTACACTGTCTAAACAAACTGATTTCACCACTTGACAGAAAGTCAGTCCTCAAGATAAGGAAACAAAATAGGTTTATGCGCAATGTGAATAAAGCCATATTAATATATGCTTTATAGAAGAAATCATGTTGTTTTGTGTAGCACAAAATTGTATGATCACTCTTGTAAGCCATATAGAATGTGCAGATGAGTACACTCTGCTCTCCCATAAGGAATGGTAGCACAGAGAACTGTCAAAATGCTTGCAAGAGCTGAAATATCAGATACTTCATCATCAAAGAAATTCCAAAAGTTATGAACGTTATGATGAAGAGGATAAAACAGTTCTCATGAGATCTGTTTGTCAGTTGATCTTCTGCTGGTTCTTCTAGAACTCCAAGGTGCACATTCTGGACACAGAGACGTTTGAAACCACGTTTGGGCCAAAGGCACAAAGAAAGAGGCCCACCTTGTCTGTGGGAGAGCTGAAGGACTTTGCTGAACAGGCAGAGGTCTCTGCTCAGAGCTACATTGCTGAGAAAGACCGTGATTTGGTGTCAGAGGACAGCGGAGTCAAGTGAGCGAGTGCCTTCTAGAGATTATGAAAATATGTAGTTCTGTACTTACTACAGAAACAAGCTATAGCCCTGTTTTTCTAGCAAAATGGCTTATATATCATGACATGACATAAAGCCATTTCATTTTCCCGTCACTGCAGGGACGAGGCTCGGGAGGAAATCTTCAAAAAGGGGCAGTCAAAGAGGATCTGGGGCGAGCTTTATAAGGTAGTTATTACCATCTCCCAACGCCTTACTCATTGAAAGTTCTAACAAAAACCGTAGTTGACGCCACATCCTAAAATGAACCATGCTTTGTGCAGGTGATCGACTCTTCAGACGTCATTATCCAGGTGCTAGATGCTCGGGACCCTATGGGCACTCGATCCCAGAGCATTGAGTCTTACCTGAAGAAGGAGAAATCTTGGAAACACCTCATCTTTGTGCTCAATAAGTGTGACCTCATTCCCACATGGGTTACGGTAAGAAATGAAAGTGGAATACTAATACCAATTCCAAAATCTGTTGAGCTCCCTATGTAGGCAGTATTATAAGTTGACATAGTTTCAGAAGCTTTGTAAGATACCTTCATATGTCAAAACTCAGTGTCTTATTTCAGAAAGGTAAGCATTACAAAACTGAATGTTACCTTTGTGATATAACTATTCTGTTATTATTGGGACATTAGCTTAGCAACATGCTAACACCAGCCTCTGTTAATCCATTTATGCTGGGTTAAGAGAAACGTCAGACATCTTGATGATAAATCTGCTTATTCATTCAGTGGAAAAGAATATTGATAAAGTAGTTCAGCCTAATTTAAAAAATATTATTTACCTAATATATATGGGTGCTGTGTATTTGTTTGCATATTGGAGTATCATGTTGTCATCTTAGAAAAATGCTAAAACCAGTCTGTTGAAATCCTGTTGCAGTTGGTGGAAAATATGTCAGAAATCTGAATTATAAATATACTTATTCATTCAGTAGTGAAAAGTATTGATAAAATATTTGATATTGGTAGTTTAATCTAATTAAAAAACTATTTTCCCAACATTTTTGATGTGCTGTGTAATTGTATTCATGTGTCATTACCTTAGAAATCACCATAACACCATCCATTGAGGTTGGTGGAAAAAATGTCAAAGTCGTAATGATAAATATACTTGTAATTACAACTTGTTAACCAACTTTACTGAGAGCTACGACTTGTACCATGTGACCACTGCAGAATCATTGAGGTGCCATGTTTAGGTGTTGATAATGTTGGCATTGAAATGCATAATTCCGAGTGAGGAAATGAATTACTCCATGTTTAATGTTGTGTGTTGTCATCTCGAAATTACAGGAATTATGACATGGCGTGAATTGTTCAAATCTAATTAGAAAAAACTAGAATATCGTGTTGTTAGCTTAGCAAGTTTCTATAGAGTGATCCGAAATGGCCACTTTTGTTCTTCTACAACAGTTAGGATGTATGGGGCCACCTATGTAGGCAGTAGACAGCAAGGCATCTCACTAGGTTTCTGGAACAAGGCCACTGTCTGCAATGTGTCCTGTTCTACCGTCTCTGGAGTTTGTTTCACTGACAGACAGGCATGTTTATCTTGGCTTGTAATAGTTAACCAGTTAAAGGCTCCTTCCCTGACAGATATTTTTTTCTGTTTCACATCTGATTCTTGTTTGTAATTCTTGTTATTGGTGATTCTGAAATGCAACAACAAGGAATGAGGGAGTTACACCAGCTGTTTATAAGCTGCAGGCCTTTTCATTCAAGCCAAAAAAGCATTTGCCTACCCCCTTCAGATTTATGACTGAGGTCTTTTGTAAACCTAACAGGCAAATGATTGGGAAACCCATTAGTTTTGTTGTTGATAGGGAATCGCTTATCATTCTGTGGTGATTCTTGTTGGGCAGCTTGTGCCCTTTTTTATCTGTTCTCTCTCATCAAAAACAATTTCATAGATCACTTCTAGTGTCAGACCTAGTTAGAAATTTATAAACCGCACGTACAACCGGATTTGATTCTAAATTCCATGGATTTCATCCTACGTCAAAAGGATCAAATTGGGGTTTCTAAAGGCAGAAACTGACATAAGTTATATTACAAATTTTTTATTTTATATGATGATTATTATTATTATATGATTTTACGTTATATGATGAGTAGGAAAAATAAATAGATACATAATGCCCACCCTCATGTTCCAAACCTGTATGAATTTTGCTCTTCTGTTGAACACAAAAGATATTTTTAAGAATGTTGGTAAACAAACAGTTGATGGTCCCAATTAATTTCCATAGTGTTTTACCCCAATACTATGGAAGTCAATGGCAATGACTCATTGCAAAGGTGGCACTATACCACACTTGAAGTCACTGAGCTCTTCCAAATGGCCCGTTTTTTCCACTAATGTTTAGAAATGTAGACTGCATGGCTAGGTGCTTAGTTTTATCATTTTAATGGTAATAGAAATGCCTGAATTCCATAATTAAGAGATGTGTTCCAAAACATTTTTGTCCATAGTGGTAGGTATTATATAGTAGCCTATTTGTATGTTTATATGTTCACGTTGCTCTTGAATTTACGTTGAAATGTGATTTATTAAGAGATGTTCACTCATAGGAACTTTATGAATACTGTTGTTGATTAACATTTAGGATGATGCTACACTTATTTTTCTATATGTGAACTGTTTTTCATTCTTGCTTATTCTTGTGTCTATGTTGTAGAAACGCTGGGTTGCAGTTCTTTCTCAGGAATACCCCACTTTGGCCTTTCACGCCAGCCTTACCAATTCCTTCGGCAAGGGCTCCCTTATCCAGCTCCTGCGGCAGTTTGGCAAGGTGCGGCTTTAAACATTTACAGCGTATGTTTAATGCTTATACGCATTATCGTGCCTTGGAAACCATGGGGCAACAGGTTTTAAACGCACAACAGTTTAGATCCACATCGTTTATCTACTCAAGCTGCAGTTTTAGGACAAGGTCAGTCTGTTTTTTGGTCCGTAATGGCAACAGATGTTGAGAGCAGTGGTTTGATTGGGTACCAGATGCACCCCACCCTCCCATGCTATTGGGCTCCTGTCCTGTCTTCACATCTGCCTCGTAGCTATTTTTGGGAGCACAGCCGTAAACAAAAAATTGGAAATACTAAAAAGGAGAGAGGGCTTACATAACATAAATTTTGTTGAGGGTTATATGACAGGACACTCTTTTAGGAGTTAGAAAACAGCGGTGCAAAAATATCACAGTTGCCATGCGTGCAATATAAATCTGCAGGTGTAATGACATTTAAGAGGCCTTTGTAGGTTGTGTATCAAGTCTTTATTTCTTGGGCCCCCTTTTTAAATGTGTATAATGAAATGTGAGAGGGAATGTGTGCAAATTATTAGGAGAAGGGTTGATCCAAGATCGTCTTGTTTTCCTGACCTCAATACTATGAAACGAACATTATATCAGAGGACTTGACAGTATGTGTGTATTTCTTCTATTTAATTGCTGCTTTGCAAAATGACGTTTGCTTAGTATTAACATGTCCATATTGATTTTTTCTCAGCTCCACTCAGATAAAAAGCAGATCAGTGTTGGCTTCATTGGTTACCCCAATGTTGGAAAGAGCTCTGTTATCAATACCCTGCGCTCCAAAAAAGTCTGTAACGTGGCACCCCTTGCTGGTGAGACAAAGGTAAGACCTCAGAAGCTTTTTCTTTCCATCTCAGAGATGTGATTTTAACATATGGATTTCTATATTTTCCTACCTGAAAATAAGGATCCATGTGAATTCTGAGAAAAATAAATTGACGCTTTTTGGAATTGTAATTATACTTGTTCTATAAAATAATATAAAATTATCATTATTTTACAGTACAATAATATTCTTGCAATAGTAATATATTTCTTTATTGATTTGTTTAATGTTCATATTTAAATAATAACATAAAATAATATTTTTCAATAATAATAATAAAGTAATTTGATATAATAATTATAATTATTTGTTGTATAGACATACTGAATGAGGAGAAAAGGCAGTTTTTTTTTATTTTCTGTAATTTGCCAATCACATGCCTTTATCTCTGTTTGGTGCTAATTTTTTATTTTTTCTTAAAGGCTAGTTTACCCAAAAATGAAAAGTCTATGATTAGTTTGCATACTCTAATGCCATTCCAAACCTGAGTGACTTTTTCCCCCTATGGACACAAAAGGAGAAGTTTAACACAATGTTCATGCTGCTATTTTCCATACAGTGTATATGAATGTTGTCAGAAGATGTGAACCCGGGGCTAAAAAAAATTAATAATAACCCATTACACTGTATTTCAAGTCTTTTTCTTTTCAAAAGTTATAATTTTTGATGAGCTTTTCCAATAACATACTTGTGTTTGTCCATGTACTGATCATGAACATCAGATGATTGAGTGATTCCTCTTGTACGTGACATCAAATGATTCAGATTTTTTTTTTTGGTGAGTGTAAGGTTACCTGCCAGATCCTGACATGTGGTAACATTTGGAACGGCTTAAGTTTCCAGCATTTTGGTTTTTGGCTGCAACTTTTGTGTATTCATGTTTTTGTGTGAAATTACTTTATGTTGTCAAATTTTTCCTCTTATTTTACAAACATGGAACTGAGAAATGGTTTTCAGAGGGAGCGAGTGAAAGTGCAAGGCAAAGGAAAAACATTACTGACGGCGGCCAGATTGAAATCAAATTCTAAACAAATCTGGACTTCCACGCTCTTCTGTTTATGTTTTAAATGATAAATTGTTTCATTTAAAATTTCCCCCGTGTGCCCAGATTTGAGTGATTCTTCAATTAGTAGACATTTCTGTCTTCTATTTTCCTTTCTTTTTACAACAGTCTTTCTAGTTCGATTATGAGATAGATAGGTTTGATTTGATTTTAATAGCTTAAAAAATGTTGTGCTTCGTTAACTAGCTTTTCCTATGTTGAAATGTTGGGTTTTCCTGAATCACTGTTTAGGCCTTTGGCCAGTCAGCAACATTCATAAACAATCTATTTAGTTTTAGTTTTATAAACTTAAAAGTTAATTGACTGCTTGCTAACTTGTCGAAAGTTTTTATAAATTGCGTGTATTTAAATGCAGTTCGTTATATTGAAATGTTTTCGGTCTTGTGGTTTCTTAAGTGGAGGTCATGGATGAATCTATGAACTTTCTGTCAGATGGCTCAAGCTCAACCTTAATGCCATAACCAACTGTTTTCTTTCTCTCTTTTTTTCTGACAGGTCTGGCAGTATATCACACTAATGAGACGCATTTTCCTCATAGACTGTCCTGGCGTCGTCTATCCCTCCGACGACAGCGAGACTGACATTGTTCTGAAGGGAGTGGTACGATGACCTTGACTCTCAAAGTCAGCCGTTCACATTGGCAATCCCAGCAGCTTCATCCACTCACTTTGTATCTGTTGCATTTAGGTTCAAGTGGAGAAGATCCGAAATCCAGAGGATCACATCGGAGCGGTGCTGGAGAGGGCCAAAGCAGAGTACATCCAGAAGACATACCGCATTCCGTCCTGGAGCTCTGCCGAGGATTTCCTGGAAAAGCTCGCCTTTCGCACCGGAAAACTGCTCAAGGTCTGGCCTGATTGTGGAGAATCTGATAAAATGAACTGTCAGCTTGGTCCTCGCGGCACATTTGTTTATTCTTTCCTCTCAAGTGTCCGATTGAGATGTGACAGTTTGCTTACTTTAAGCCAGTGGAAAACATTTCATTTTAACTTCGGATAGCCAATTTACAATACCCGAATGCCAAAACCACTACGATTTAGTGCAAAATGAGATCAAATCAAAATGATTTTTAAAAAGGGGTAGGTTGTATTTTTTAGTTCACATCTTTATCTCTGTCCAAATACTGTACATGTTGGTGCTGTAATGATTGGTATTTTGTGTTGTTCCACTTATACAGGGTGGAGAGCCAGATCTGTCCACTGTGTCTAAAATGGTTTTGAATGATTGGCAGAGGGGACGCATCCCCTTTTTTGTGAAGCCCCCAGGAGGCGAGATGGATGAAGAGGTAAATGGACATTTGTGACCCTGGACCACAAAACCAGTCATAAGGGTCGATTTTTCGTAACTAAGATTTATACATCATCTGAAAGCTGAATAAATAAGTTTTCCATTAATGTATGGTTTGTAAGGATAGGGCAATATTTGGCCGAGATACAACTATTTGAAAATCTGGAATCTGAGGGTGCAAAAAATCAAAATACTGAGAAAATCGCCTTTAAATTTGTCCAAATGAAGTTCTTAGCAATGCATATTACTAATCAAAAATTAAGTTTTAATATATTTACGGTAGGAAATTTACAAAAAATCTTCATGGAACATGATCTTTACTTAATATCCTAATGATTTTTAATAATTTTTACCCATACAATGTATTTTCGGCTGTTGCTACAAATATACCCCAGCGACTTAAGTCTGGTTTTGTGGTCCAGGGTCACATTTGTTCTTAATATCCTACAAAGTTTCGTGTCTTTTAGCAAAAAAATTTGCTTAGTCTTTGGAAATTTCACTTTAATATTCAAAAATGTCTTCCAAGATCATCACTGTTGCATGTTTTGCTAAAATTAGAGCTTTATGTTGTTTTAAAAGACCTTGGAAGACATTGTTTATATGTAACTTCCATAATTCATATTGAATTACTTGGTACAAATCCTCTTTTAAGTCACTGTGGCCAACAAAATTACTTGAATTTTGACTGTCTTTATACTGGCAGACACTAATGCACTTTTAAACATTTATAGTCTTAAACTGACACTTGATCTTTCCACTCAGAACAAAGCACAACCGATGCTGGAAATGCCTGAGATGGAAACCAAGCAGGAAGAGCTGGGAAACAGACTCGAAGCTCAGGATGTGGACGGGGCCTCATCTAGCCAGCAGGAAGATCAAACGCTTCTGAGACAGAATAAGGAGGAGATGCAGAAAATCTTCAGCAATGTCAAGCAGAACTTTGGCAAAATAAACGTCACTCCAGAGTTCAGCGAGGAGGACCTTGTGCCTGTTGAGATACCTGACATACTGGATCCCTCCTGGTCAGAAGATGAAGATGAGCAAGACGAGGAAAATGAGGAGGACGAGGAAAAAGTGGAAGAGCAGATTGGTGAACAACAGGAAAAAGAATCCTCTGTTTCTGACTCCCCAACCAAAGCAGAAAAGAAGAGCACATGTGAAGTGAATAAAGAGATGGATGAGAAGATTGCCAAATTAAAGCATTTTCTTGATCGTGCCAAGTCGAAGCACTTCTCCGCCATAAGGTTTAAGTTCATATTGATCATATTTTATAGGTACCTTTCAGGACACTCAAGGACACTTTACAGCATAAACGGCAAGATAAAAAAATAGACAAAGCAATACAAAACATAAACTACAAACATAGAATTACTTTAAAATATAATGAGTAAAGTTATGATATAGGGTTAAGGTCAAGATAAGGTTGTGAGAGGGTTCTGTAAAGGTTAAAGCTTATCCTATTTCAGTAGGCTGATTAATTGATTTTTTTTCACTGTTTAGCTCTTATCTGTTGATATTATAATGTTGTCTCGATGTTTTTATAGAATTCCTAAAGGCCTGTCTGAAAAGGTGTTCAATGAAACCACAGCAAAGCAGAATGATGCAAAGAATCTGCAATGGAAAGGTACAACTAACTCAAGTTAATGCCATATGTTTGTGTATCAAAAGGCTGCTGCAACTGTGTATTTAATGTACAACAAAACACATATTATTATTATTATTAGTGCTGTCAAACGATTAATTGCGATTAATCGCATCCAAAATAAAAGTTTTTGTTTGCATAAAATGTGTTTTGTGTATATTTATTATGTATATATAAATACACACACAGTATATATTTTGAAAATATTTACATGTCTATATTTATATTCATATAATTTATTTTATAAATAAATATATTTAATATGTAAACATAACATATTTTTCTGAAATATATACATGCATGTGTGTGTATTTATATATACATAATAAATATACACAGTACACATACATATATTATGTAAACAAAAACTTTTATTTTGGATGCGATTAATCGTTTGACAGCACTAATTATTATTATTAATTTTACCTGTTTTGCTTGGGCCTTTAATTGCTACTTGCTGCTATATTTATTATTATTATTATTATATGAATTAACATTTTTTATAACATTAAGCATTTTTGAAGAAAATGCTTATATACATTGCGGTTTTCATTTTTTAATGTTAAAAAATCTCTTATGCTGACCAAGGCTTCCTTTGATTGATCAAAAAACAGTCATACTCTGAAATATAATTGCCATTTAAAATAACTGTTTTCTGTTTGAATATATTTTCAAATTTAATTGATATGATGGCATAGTTGGATTTTCAGCCGTCATTACTCCAGTCTTCAGTGTCATGTGATCCTAGAAAAAAATAATTCTAATATGCTGATTTTGTGCTCAAGAAACATTTCTTATTATTATTAATGTTGAAAACGTGTGCTGAATATTTCTGTGGAAAATGTGATACATTTTAAGGATTCTTTGATGAATCGAAAGTAAAAAAAAAAAACAGCATTTATTTGGAATAGAAATATTTTTAACATAAATGTCTTTGTCAATTTTTGACTAATTTAATGCATCTTTGCTGAATAAAATTGTTAATTTATTTAAAACTTACTCGCCCCAAATAGTATATTCACAGTACTTAAATATTGACAATAATGATAATAACATTAATTATTGATGTTGACGCAATATCAACAATATTTAAAATATACTGTTAAACTTAGTTGAATATGAATACACTAAATATTCAACAGAGTCTTGTGTCAGTGATTAGGGTTGTCTGGTGCTTCAAACAAGTGAGTAATGACACTCGTCCTTTTTTGGTTTTCTAGCTGTGAATTTGGGTAAAAAGAGGAAAGCTGAAGATGAGGAGCCTGCAAAGCCTACCAAACTCACATCTAAAGAGGTATGCACTATTCTCCCAGCTCAATCGTCTTGATTCCTCAGTCCAGACATCTCACATAAATTTGAGACCAAACTTATCTCTTTCTCTCTGTTGAACTATTTCACTTCAACAGAAAAGAAGACTGGAGCGTGCCCAGAAAGTGAAGAAAGTGGGGGTCCGCTATTATGAAACGCACAATGTCAAGAATAAGAATAAGAACAGAAAAATGCCCTTGGATGGCAAGAAAGCCAAACGAGCTAAGCGATAATACCTGGCCAGATACCCAGTCACATCAATCCATTTCCAAAGCCTTTTCGGTGGCTAGGTTGGAACATCTGGTGTGGAATCACGGTGATTTGTAAAAAAGTGAAGGTTCGGTTAATCTCTGATACAATCGTTCCAGTGCACTTTATTCATACTGTGGCACCAGCCATCGTCCTGAACATTCTAACTACAGTCTGACAGCTAATTCATTTCAGTACTGTGCATTTTCAGCGCTTTTAACTTAAGACAATGTCCTGATTCTGCAGAGTTGAAATGTGAATTATGAACCTGTATATCTACATATGTTCTTTTTCTTTTGTTTGGAGAAAAATAAATAAATAAATACTCAGAACAGATGCTTTAATACAGGTTTTATTCATTTAAATGGTATGAGAGTAAGTGTATTATTATTCAAATAATATTTAGGCCTTATTCCTCAGAGTAATTATGCCCTCCAGTTGTGCCTAAAAAATAAATGGTTGCATAAGAGTCTGAAAAATAGACTAATCAGAAATCATGATTATGATGATCTCTGCTTTACCTTAAGTTGCTGATTAGTTCGTTTGAGGAACTGAACCTCTTCAGCATGCTTCTTTTCCTCAATTTCCCGCCGTTCTGCTTCCCGTCTCTTGATGGCCTCACATTTAGCCTTCTGCTCGTTCAACAACCTCTCCAAACCTCGCTTCTCACTCTCCAACTCTAAAATCTACCAACAGTTTGTATCTCAGCAAGCAGAAAATGGTAATTTAATGTGTGCTTGTCAGGTCTTACTTTAAAGTTTTTTTGTTTTGTTTAGTTTTTTTGTCCATACAAAGTCAGTGGGGACTAATGTTGCATTAGACCAGGGCTCGACAGTGCGACTAATAACTACTGCGTGCGACTATAAATTTTTTTTAGGAGCACTAGTGCGACTGACCCGATCATCATCATACTTGTGATTGCGCTCAGGGGAGCTTTCAAAGGCTTCTACGTGTTTTTGCAGCGTCGAGTAATGTATCACAGACATATCTCACGAATCCTTTCATAAGCAAAGTGTAGACAGGGTGTAAATAAGAGATTCATTGTGCAGTGTAGAGAGCTTCGTTGATTATAAATGTGAGATCGAGATGAACTAAG
>NW_015623757.1:50856-71110 GCF_001515625.1 Sinocyclocheilus rhinocerous
CAGCGCTTTTATTTCCAACATGCGCTCATTCATGGCTGCATATTTAATTCAGGCAATGTTACATCTTTATTGGGACAGGACTAGGGCTGGGCAAAAAAATCGATTTTTCGATATATCGTTTTTTAAAATGTGGTCGATTCAATATCGATTCTCAAAGGCCACGAATCGATTTTTTTCAATATTTATTTCCGCAAACATTGAACATAAGATTTACGTTAATCTTATTACTAGTCTAATCCACTAGATGTCACCCCCTTATTTGCCTTGCGCGATGATACAACGGAGAGTCCGTCTTTCATTCATTGCTTAAAATGGCGGATTCAGGTGCGTTCCCGACGTCAACACCACCTTCCAGGGCTCTACAGTGCGACCATTTCAGTCGCATTTGCGACTGAAAACTACCGTTACTGCGTGCGACTATGAAATTTTTTTTAGGAGCACCAGTGTGACTGACCCGATCATCATCATACTTGTGATTGCGCTCAGGGGAGCTTCAAAGGTTTCTACGTGTTTTTGCAGCGTTGAGTAATGTATCACAGACATATCTCACGAATCCTTTCATAAGCAAAGTGTAGACAGGGTGTAAATAAGAGATTCATTGTGCAGTGTAGAGAGCTTCGTTGATTATAAATGTGAGCTCGCGATGAACTAAGATGAGTGACAGCTTTTAATGATTTTTAAGGGAGTTTGTAAATGTGATAACTGATTTAATACAATACAATTCAATAAACAAGAAGTTAATATTAAGTGACTTACATTGTCTGACTATAACACTATTGTCTGATTTTGCTCTATTTCGTCGTCGAAAATAGTTTAAAACAAAGACACAGCGGAGCCGCTGCACATCTCCATTCAAGCACAGCGGTGTTTCGTTTATGAATGAACGTGCGTTTCTGAACGAATCTAGTGAGTCAGTGATTCATGATTACCCATTCATAAAGACAGTCACTTGATTCATTCTTGAATGAATCAGCCGTTCGAACGAATCAATTGAATGAATGATTCAGTGATAAAAATCAGACAAGTGCTCCTAAAAAGAAAAGTAAGCGTCGGGCCCTGCATTAGACATCACTGACTTTCATCATAAGTTCAAAATATCTTTTGTATGTAATAGCTTTTGTTTTCTGTTACAAGAGCAAGATAATCACATATAAACTTGTCTTAAGCCAACAAGTTGAACATGTTTTTTTTTTTTATAGAAAATAATAGGTAAAATACAAGTTATTGTATGTGTCACTGTATAGGTTTAGTTTTGTAGCTTGCTTTATTTTTTTTTATAAACAAACTTTTCAGAACTCTTCAGGTTGTTCAGAAAAGATATTATTTACAGTTACATTATTGTTATTATATGTAATCTTTGATATAATTTTTATGATATGTATATACATTACATTACATTTACATCGCATCTAGTCATTTAGCAGATGCTTTTATCCAAAGCAACTTTTTTGTATGTTATTGTAAAATTATTTTAGAATAGTAAGAAAAAATGAGAATAATTGCTTTCAATAATAATAATTTGCTGCAAATGACCTTGTTCTCCATGTCAGCCATTCCATGCTCTGCTTGAAGTGCTTTCCTCATGCCAAAGGCCACGCTGCTCTCGTACAGTGTTTGATAGGCAGCGATGGTCATGCGAATCTCGTCTCTAACTTGCAGCAGCAGGAGGCCCCGCTCAGCACAGTTAATGGTGACTTGTCTGATTAACTCATCTGAGACATTTGAAAGAGAGAATGCCATGTGAATCTCAACAGCTATTAATATGACACTTCATTAGTAATATGTGACCCTGGACCACAAAACCAGTCTTAAGTCGCTGGGGTATATTTGTAGCAAAAGCCAAAAAAACATTGTATGGGTCACAATTATCGATTTTTCTTTTATGCCAAAAAATCATTAGGATATTAAGTAAAGATCATGTTCCATGAAGATATTTTGTAAATTTCCTACCCTAAATGTATCAAAACTTAATTTTTTATTAGTAATATGCATTGCTAAGAACTTCGTTTGGACAACTTTAATTTTCTCAATATTTTGATTTTTTTTGCACCCTCAGATTCCAGATTTTCAAATAGTTGTATCTTGACCAAATATTATCCTATCCTAACAAACCATACATCAATGGAAAACTTACTTAAGACTGGTTTTGTGGTCCAGGGTCACATATGTGTATTTTTACCGAAGCACTGAGAGTAGAGCTCCCTGCGCACAGGGCAGATGCCCGTCTCTCTGGCCTGCCTTTCCTGCAGGCTTCTGTCCAGCTGTTCTTGCAAATGAATAACGTCCATGCGTGTGCACGGAGCGCTGGACACCGGCTGCACCCACAACTGGTTGTCCTCCATCCATTCCCTTTAACAGAACCATTTGAAAGATTTATATACTATCTTTCAAAAATTTGAGGTCGGTAAAAATTAAAAAAATGTATTTTATGCCCACCAAGGCTGCATTTATTTGGTTAAAATATAAACAGTATCATGACATATTACTTCAATTTAAAACAGCTGTTTTTATATTTTATTAAATTTTACAATGTAGTCCTGTGATGGCAAAGCTGAATTTTCAGCAGTCATTACGCCAGTCTTAAGTGCCACGTGGTCCTTCAGAAATCATTCTAATATGCTGATTTGGTGCAGAGGAAACATTTTTTTAACATTGCTTAATATTTGTGTGGAAGCCATGATACATACGAATTCAGAACAGCATTTATGTTCATTAGAAATATTTTGTAATTTTATAGCTGTCAGTCAAAAATCTTACTGACCCCAAACTGTTGGTAACTTAATGAGACGTGATTAAATAAATATGCAACTAAACTACCATGTTATGGTAGTATCACATGTTTAATAAATATGCTAATAACCCTCTTATTTTTATTTTACCTTGGTGGTAGAATGGCATTCAGGATCTCTTCGGTTTGCTGTTTGCTGGCATCCGCTGAAGGGCTCTTGGGTTTGGGTGGAGGAGGGACTGGGCCGCTCTCTACCATCTGTTGGGGACTCACTTTCAAAGGGCGACTCTGAGTGAAATGTGAGACAAGATATGAAAAACTAATATTCAGGCTTCATTACAACAACAAGGTATACTTTACGGTGGTTGCAGGTTTGTTTTTATTTCTATACATCCAAGAACTGTGCTTACCCTTGGAGACTTCCTCTCTGTATTCTTGCTCACCAACACCGGATAATCATACTTCAGCAAGGAGTCAGTCGGGACAATCATGTTTGTAATGTGGAAGTGTCAAGAAAATGCTCAGGAATGTTTCAAATTCTGCGTTTTAGTATAAAGCTTTGGATGACTTCGTGTACCCGCGAAAGTGTCGTTTTGTTGTTTCTCGTTGCTATAACAACCGTTCTTTCCCATCGCGCAGGTCAGTCCATGAAAGTGACCCAAACTAATCGGGAGAAAATAATTATTATTATTAAATATTAAGTAATTAATTAAGTATTTTAAAGGAATTTACATACAAATATATTGTATTGTTCTATTTTTTTAATGTTTATGTTCTAAAACACGAGACAGAACTCGCCACTGGGTGGCAGGCTGTTAAAGCAAAAAGGCTATCAATGATATCATGTAATATGATATTGAAGTGAATGTGCACATTTTACTGTTTACTTGTTTTTTTTACTTATTCTGTTTTTTGTTTTTTAATTATTGTGCTCTAACACGTTTTTATTTTTTAATTCCCCTTTTTTTCCATTTTATTTAGCTATTTACATTGTTTAACCTGTTAAAATTTGTAGCATGTTGTTCACTGTAAATTATTAACATTTCTCTTGTTTCATTTATCTATAAACACTATTAGAATTTGTATATTGAAGCTCTAAAGAAAGCGGAACTAAAATAGGAACTCAAAAAAAAGGAGGGACACCAGAAGAAATAGAATTACAAGTTCCTCTAAGCAAGTCTGAAATTAAGGTTTTAATCTGGAAAAAGGTTATTGCAGAATGGCAAATAAAGTGGGACAATAACGAAAAGGGTAGATTTTTCTACAATTTAATTAACAAAGTAAGTCAAAAAATAAGACATATTGGTAAAACAAGGAAAGAAGAGGTTGTTTATAATAGAATATTGTTGGGACATTCCAATCTTAATAGTACACTCAAAATATTAGGGAAACATCCAAATGGACTATGTGAACAATGCAAAGTAGAAGAAACAGTAACCCATGTAATTCTTGAATGTAAGAAATATGAGGAAGAAAGAAGTAATATGATAGTTGAAATCAAGAAGAATGAAATTCAGGTGGTACATTTTAAATCTTTAATAAAATGGGCAAGTGAAATAAATAGTAAAGCTTTCTTTCATTTTCTTAAAAGGACGGGATTAATAAGTAGAATGTAACGCTCTGTTCCACACTCCGGAGCAGAAGGTGGCGGTAATGCACCTAATTACGCTGGTTGCCAGCCGCCGTTAAAAGCCAAGAAGAAGAATAAGAAGGAGGAGGGACACCGTTCTTCAGCGTACAAGCTTCGAACCGGATGTGTTCATGGAAGTTTCGTAAATGCGGTTTGAATCTGTTTTCATGCTTCCATTTGGTATGAACGACTCTTACTTTTTACGAAGCTAATAGGCAACCTCATTTCACAATGGATAACAGGAGACGACACAGAGAATCTCCTGCCCGGGATGTAAAGACAAAAATTAAGCAAGAAAAAGTGAGTCCCGCGCGGCCTCCGCGGGTCCGCCGTTCCAGTTCAGGCTCCAGCCGAGGAAGCAGCAGCCCTCCACCGAGACGACGAGACAGCAGGTGAGCGCCCTGTACCTCACAGCCTGTTTATTTTCATGACAGCTCCGTCGAATAGAGAGATTGCTCCTATTTTTTAATCTGGACATTCCATTAAAATACTGTAGCATGTGGGGATGATCAACAAGTCGTTGTATTTGTAGTCAGTAGTTTCATACAAGATGCTTTCTGAACTGTATTTTTAGATCACCTGTCAGAAGAAAGGACAGGTCGCCAGCAAGGAGAGACCGTTCATCGGGCAGACAGCAGGAGAGGTCACCTCGACCCCAGAGAAGTAGAAGCCCACACAGCAGCACCGACGTTAGGATAAAGCGGGTGAGTTAAACTGATACGTATCAGCTTGTCTTAAAATAAGAAGTTACGCAATTAGACTTGTGCCGGTATTCGGTAATGCGATATATCACGGTAATGAATATGCGCGATATTGTTATCGTGGGCACTTCTAAATACCGTGAATAATTATATATTACAAATTATTCCGAATTTTTAATGCATTTTAAGAATACTTTTCCCATCAACTGGTCAAAATGCACAACAGCGCTGTATGCTGCGTGAAAGACCCGTGCGCACTCTGATGTAAGCAAGCGCGGACGAGAAGCACATGGCAGAACATGTGAGAGACGCTCTGGATGAAAGCGCACTTTCACTCTCTGACTGCAGAAATAATAATAATAATAATTCATTTAAATGGAGCTGTTACCCCGGAAACCCTGTAAACAAAGCAGCTGCACTGCTTCCTGTTTCTGAATCATGTTTAAATAATTTAAAAAGCCATTCAGATTTGTGTATTTGCTATGATGTTCATCACAGAGCCAAATACTTAATAGGCTATTTATTTTCAAACTTTTTTACATTTTAATCGCATTGCGTCAAAAAATCTGTTCTATCCAACAGCTACAGTAACGGAGGTCTTAATTTGGTTGATTTTGCAACATTAAATAATACCTTTAAAATCAACTGGTTGAGGAATTACTTGAAAATGGCTGCAATATAACAAAGAGTGAAAAATTTAAGGGGGTCTGAATACTTTCCGTACCCACTGTATTGGTAAATAAGGTTAAAGAGATTTATTTTAAGCTTATTCATCAGTACCATCCTGTTAAAACATTTATTGTGTCGAAATTCAAATTAAACATAGATGTGAACTGTACTTTTTGTGACTCGCAACCAGAGACTGTCCTGCATCTTTTTTGGCATTGTGTTCATACAAGAAAACTTTGGCAAGACATTTGCCAGTTCATTGTAAACTTCATACATAATGACTTTGAGCTTTTCTTTAAGGATGTTTTGTTTGGAATTTTCACTTTTGAGAAGCAATATGGAAATGTTTACTTTCTCTGCAACTTACTTATTTTACTTGCAAAATATTTTATCCACAAATGTAAGGTTATGAAAGTTACCCCCCACTTTTCTTACTTTCAAGAAGATATTAAAATTTATATTAAATCTTTATCTACCTCCTGTAACAAAAAGGCAACTAAAACTTTGAATGTATGCTCACTTTTTGGTGTTTTTGTATAATTTTTATTTGATAATTATTTTATGTTTTGAGGGAAGAGTTATGTTTTTTGTTGTGTGTTCTGTTTATTTTATGTATCTTATTTTTTCTGATTTATTTATTTTTCTACTCTTTCTCTTTTGATTTGTAATTGCTGTATATTGTTTGGTCATCCTTGAACCCCTGGCTCTTTTCCTTGGCATATGTTCTGTCACACTTGTATTTCTGAATAAATGTTTAATTAAAAAAATAATAATAATAAAAAGAATGCAACCTTTTAAATGGTACTGGGAAATAGTTCGCGCAAAATTGTCCCAGTACTTTAGTACTGTACATTTAGTTCTGGAACTAAAGCGGTGCGAAAGGCCCTAATGTCATGAACTGACAAGAAAGCTGTTTTTAAAGGGGTTAAAAAGCACAGAGGGCTTTGGCACAAAACTTATAGGGCCTTCATGGGGGGAAAATTGCATTATAATATAATTCCCGAATGGTGTAATTATGTTATTTAAGGGCTATAACAGTGCTTTGATAAGTTCTGAAATGCCTCTCCCAGACCCAGTTGACACATATGTAGGTGGGATATGTTTTAAATCTACATTGAAAAATAACAGAAATATTCGCTTTCTTTTTCTTAATGATTGTGTTTCCACTCCTCATGCTATTTCAAAATGGAATAGATCAGTGAACAATATTTTGTGGAAAAAGGTTTGGACGCTTCCTAACAAGTATTTATTGGTAAATAAGGTTAAAGAGATTTCTTTTAAGCTTATTCATCAGTACTATCCTGTTAAAACATTTATTGTGTCGAAATTCAAATTAAACATAGATGTGAACTGTACTTTTTGTGACTCGCAACCAGAGACTGTCCTGCATCTTTTTTGGCATTGTGTTCATACAAGAAAACTTTGGCAAGACATTTGCCAGTTCATTGTAAACTTCATACATAATGACTTTGAGCTTTTCTTTAAGGATGTTTTGTTTGGAATTTTCACTTTTGAGAAGCAATATGGAAATGTTTACTTTCTCTGCAACTTACTTATTTTACTTGCAAAATATTTTATCCACAAATGTAAGGTTATGAAAGTTACCCCCCACTTTTCTTACTTTCAAGAAGATATTAAAATTTATATTAAATCTTTATCTACCTCCTGTAACAAAAAGGCAACTAAAACTTTGAATGTATGCTCACGTTTTGGTGTTTTTGTATCATTTTTATCTGATAATTATTTTGTGTTTTGAGGGAAGAGTATGGTTTTTTTTTTTTTTGAGTATGGTTTTTTTTTTTTGATCTGTTTATTTTATTTATCTTATTTTTTCTCATTTACTTATTTATTTTTCTACTCTTTCTCTACTGATTTGTAATTGCTGTATATTGTTTGGTCATCCTTGAACCCCTGGCTCTTTTCCTTGGCATATGTTCTGTCACACTTGTATTTCTGAATAAATGTTTAATTAAAAAAATAATAATAATAAAAAGAATGCAACCTTTTAAATGGTACTGGGAAATAGTTCGCGCAAAATTGTCCCAGTACTTTAGTACTGTACATTTAGTTCTGGAACTAAAGCGGTGCGAAAGGCCCTAATGTCATGAACTGACAAGAAAGCTGTTTTTAAAGGGGTTAAAAAGCACAGAGGGCTTTGGCACAAAACTTATAGGGCCTTCATGGGGGGAAAATTGCATTATAATATAATTTGACTCTTAGATATAGAGCAGGCTATATTATTTAATTTAATTGGTATTGAAATACATTATTATTATTATTGCTGCTTTGTGTGTATTTTGGTATTTTAGGATATTTAATGAGCAAAATTCACTCATTCACGGTTTACAAAATGTTATGTACAGTTACATTACAACATATATATATATATATATATGTGTGTGTGTGTGTGTGTGTATATATTTGCTTAATGCCATTATTTATTTTTTAGCAACATTAATTGAGGTTTTATTTTCAATACAGGAGCAAGTTGATCACATATTAACTTGTCATAAGATAACAAGATGATACAACATGATTCATAATTAGTGTATTATTTTTAATTAATAGAAGATATATGAGTTAAATGCTAGTTATTATATGCATGTCTCTATATAGTCTTAGTTATGTAGGCTTTCTTTGTAGTTTTAATAAATAATGTAAATAATTGTTGTTTACAGATATATAATGATTATAATTAAATATTATAAATACTAGATATTTTAATTAGATATGTATACATGTACATGTTTTAAGATATTTTAGAATATATATTATAAAATATAAAAAATGTACAATAATTGCTTTCAGTAATAATAATTATAATATTTGATATAATATAATTGTAACATAATTATTATTGTTATTGAAAGCAACTAAAAAGGTGTACTGTACTAAGTGGAGTGTACTAAGATTTTGTTTTCATGACAGGAGCAAGATGATCACAGAGTATCTGAAAGTCATCGACATCGTGAGAGAAGGGATGATTCAGACGATCGCAGGATGAAAAGGGAGGGAGAGCGGCCTCGGCAAAGAGAGCAAGACAGAGAACAGAACAGAAATAGAGGAAGAGAACGGGATGCCCACCTACAACAGCAACAGCAGACTGAGAGAGAACGGCATAATGAACGGCGGCGGGAGAATCGCCTCAGACAGGAGGCTCAGAGTGGCAGTGGTAATGAGGAGCATGAGTTTGGCGGTGAAAACGCTGGTGATTCTGCACCTGCAGCGGAGAAGGAAAAGCCCAACTTTGAACTATCAGGTGCCTTGGTGGAAGATACCAATACATTCAGGGGGGAGGTGATCAAGTATAACGAGCCTCCCGAGGCCCGGATCCCTAAACGAAGATGGCGTTTGTACCCTTTTAAGAATGACGAGCCGCTTCCAGTCATGTACATCCACAGACAAAGTGCGTATCTACTTGGACGACAGAGGAAGATTGCAGACATTCCTATCGACCACCCGTCTTGTTCCAAACAGCATGCTGTTTTTCAGTACAGGTCAGAACAACAATAAAATGCTATTTAGTGAATGGTTAAGGCGATAGTTCACCCAAAAATAATTCTGTCATTATTTATTCTTCCTCATGTTATTCCAAACCTGCATGAATTTCTTTCTTCTGTTCACAAAAGAAGATATTTTGATATGTTGGTAACCAAAGAGTTTACAGTAGCAATTAACATCCATAGTATTTTTTTTTTCTTTCCATAATATGAAAGTTAATGTACATCACAGTACAGAAGAAAACATATTGATGCTATTTTCACATTACTATAGCTAATCTCTACATTGCGACTTTAAAAAGGTAAGTAAATATCATTGAATTCAAGTGTTAATTTCTTCATAATAATTTCACTTTTGTTTCTGACTTTTATCATCTCCAGATTAGTGGAGTTCACACGGGTGGATGGCACCATGGGCAGGAGAGTGAAGCCGTACATCATCGATCTGGGTTCTGGTAATGGAACCTACCTGAACAATCAGCGTATAGAACCTCAGCGTTACTACGAGCTCAAAGAGAAGGACGTGCTGAAGTTTGGCTTCAGCAGCAGAGAGTATGTGCTCCTTCATGAGTTCTCAGACACAGCCGAGGTTGACGCAAAGAAGGAGGATGAAGAGGATGAAGGCCTGGATGAGTAGTTCTCGCCTCAACGTTTACCAAAGTTACCTGTTTTGTGCTGGTCCCTTTGAAAGAGTTACATCGGTAGAAACAGGACCAGCATGAATTTATTAATTCAGAATTTCCTTATGGACAATGAAGGAATCTCGCTGCAGCCTGCCCAAGTTGTCTGTATGACTCTATTCTCAGGTGGATAGTTTTGTATCCCATCAAACTGTGTGTACAGTGTTGTTCTTCAAAGCAAGTGCTCAATGCCAGAACTAATTAATCTTCAAAAAACATATATTTTGGATACTCTTGAAGTAGTGCATATAATGTCCAGATTTGGTTACTGTAAATATACTGGATGTATTTGATGTGAGTGCTTGTTCATGTCTTTTAGTTTGTGGTCTTTGTGACTAGATACATTCTGTGTCCTGGAACCAGTCTTTTTTGCGCCCCCAGATTATCATCCTCATGGTTATGGAGACTCATTTGAATATTGCTATACAAAAGATGGCATTGTACATTAGATATTTTCTGTTCTCTCACAGTACATTCATATTTGATTTTTAGATGTTTTGTATTGTAAAATAAAGATGGATAATAATGAATGTTGGCCTTTTGATTGACTGCACACATTGTTAGAGTAAATGAGGAAATCTGAAAGCGATGAACCAGACATTATTCCTTTGTCGAATAATTATATATGCAGTGAATTTAGTGTTATATATTTAATAATTCAGTGTACATTATTATAGTAAACTTATTTGAATTACGCTATCACAATGTACAAAGTTCTCGGAGCTCACATTTTGTCCTTTAAATAATACATTGTCTTGGTAAAAAAAAAAAAAGTTTCCTCCGATTTATAATGTAAAGTTCTGAAAGGTATCTGTATTCTCTAAGAAAAGACGTAAAGTCAGTTTTGCGCGACTTTTATTTTGAAATCCTCAACATCCGGTTACCGTCATGTTTATGGCGTCATGTTGCAGCGAAATAATTCACTGACTTTCAAAGGTTTGTGTATCTGTGTTTTACGATATTAGATGTATTTGGTTTTACTTATACACTAGTTCTAGTTTAATTTGGTTTTGTCCTATCTATCTGAATGAGTTTGTTTACGGGGTGCCTCTATTCCCGGACCGCGCAAATCTAAGTTATCTGTTCTGTAGTATTTATATTTAAGGATTCTAATAAAAACGGTCATCGATATTTGAAAATTTAAAAAATTGTTACCATCACTTATTTTAAGCTCCTTTTTATTCTTCAATCTCTCTTGAAGACATAATTTATAAAATGACAATTCTGTCGTCACACCTTCATGCTGTTCAGTGATTGTTTTTTCCATGCATTCATACAACATAAAAAACATGCTCAAGTCTTTTAACTTGGAAAGAATGTAATTATTTTCTTCAAAAAATCTCCTTCTCTCTTTTGGATGTAGCCTAGTTTCTTCAGTTGCATAGTGGTGAACCTGCTTCATCATGACATCATCAAATCCTCCAAAACCAGCTCTATATTTTGGCCAGGTTGTGATTGGTCCACCTGGCTCAGGTAAAACCACTTACTGCCGGGGCATGCAAGAGTTCCTCAGCCACCTCGGGCGCAAGGTGGTGGTTGTGAACCTGGATCCTGCCAATGAAGGCCTACCCTATCCCTGTGCCGTGGACATATCCGAGCTCGTCACTCTGGACGATGTGATGGACGGTCTAAAACTTGGGCCCAATGGTGGCCTTATCTATTCTATGGAATACTTAGAGGCCAATTTGGACTGGTTAGAGAGCAAGCTGAAGCACCACCACGACTGCTACTTTCTTTTTGACTGCCCAGGTCAGGTGGAACTTTACACTCACCATAATTCGGTGAAGAATATATTTGCACAGTTGTCGAAGTGGAATTTCAGGGTAAGTAGATGGTGAGAACGTTTCCTCTTGTGATTTATTAAGATGTATTTCCTGTCTAATTTCATCTGATATTGGCAGCTGACCGCAGTGCATCTGGTGGATTCCCATTATTGTGCTGATCCGGCCAAGTTCATCTCTGTACTGTGTACTTCCCTGTCCACCATGCTGCATGTTGAATTGCCACATGTCAATGTGCTCTCAAAAATGGACCTCATTGAGCAGTATGGCAAACTTGGTAAGATAATATAGTCCAGACTGATGCAGAAAAGTCTGATTTGTGGATGTACTTTATTTTAATACCAACTCTTTTTTTAATAAGCATTCAGTCTAGACTTCTACACTGAGGTTCTGGACTTGACGTATTTGGTGGAGCATCTCTCCTTAGACCCTTTCTTCAAAAAGTTTCACCACCTGAATGTGAAGTTGGCTGAGGTGATCCAGGACTACAGCTTGGTGTCTTTTGTTCCTCTTAATGTGCAGGTTAGTGCTCACTTTTGTAATTGTAATGAAATGTATGTGGATTTGTGGCATGATTTTTGACCATTGTTATTTCTCTACAGGATAAGGAAAGCATGACTCAAGTTCTGAGAACTGTGGACAAAGCTAATGGCTACTGCTTTGGAGACCGGGAGGAGAGGAACCTGCAGGCTATGATGTCTGCTGCAGTTGGAGCAGACTTCCAGTTCAGCACGTATCCTTATCATACTGTTTAGTTGTATGTTTTTGTTGTTGTTATGTTAACACACTTCTATTCATTTCTGCAATCACATTGTTGAATTTTGATTATCCTTAACCATTTGCCTCAGAACTCTTAGTGTACAGGAGAAATATATGGAGGCCACTGGGAAAACTGTGGAGGATGAAGTTATGGATTTGTAACCATTTTTATATTGATTAAAAAACAAAAACAAAAAAAGCAATTTGCAGAGGTCTTATTGCACACATTCAAACACATTGCAGGCACGCTAAAATTCCACAAATGAGCAAAATAAAAGAAATAATAAATGTTTTTTGTTCCCCACACCGAAATTTGTACATTCACAGAACAGCTGAAATGTTTTTAAATTGAAATTTTACAGTAACAAGAATAAAATCATTGTCTTAAACGCTTAAAACAGTCGTTTTAGACACATGCATTGCAAAATGTTTTCTACATAAGCAATAATTAAGACAATTCATTGTATCAGATGTGACTTTACAAGGTAAACAATACACTATAATTCTTATTTTGTAATAGACTTGTTTTGTTTGTTCTGTATCTAAGAAACAATGTGCTTATTTATCTAAGCAAAGTACTGTTTGTCCACAGTAAAACTAGATCTCATTATTTCATCTTGAGTTGCACTGATAGAAGGAAACTGAGAATGATTGTTTTGGGTTTCGTAGACATGCATCTTAGTGTTTGAGCATGAAATATTTCAAGCGTAAATAGATTAACTTCCTCCTCTGAACAACTTATTGATCAGTGTGTGAGTGCAGTGGAGAGTATCGCCACTAGAGGTCACTATCGTAACGGCTCCGTGTTCACACGATATAGTAGTCGGCGTTTCCTCGTTTATCACTGAATTTTGAAAAACTGCAGTCGCCTAAATTTTAATTGTGTGACCGAATTAGAGACAGTTTACGGCAAATGAAACATTAAAATAACTAACAAATGATTGACGTGCTTAAATGTGTGAAATTGGGGATAATTTAAAAGGGAATCAATTAACGCTGCTGGTTTTTATTATTTGGTACACCCCTTGTAAAACAGTACATAAAGGTTCTGGTTTTGTTTTTTCGTTTACGTGTTTTCTTTTCCGCTCTCTTGATACATGGCGCGTAATTTGCTAACTTGTGGCAGAGAACCTTTATCGAGCCGGAACACCTTTCCCATCATGTGTAGTCTGGACCTTGAAAAGGCCTAATCACTCGCGGAGGAACACGGGAATGCATTGTACACGAAAGGGAGACATGACAACTATGTTAGATAGTGCTCGGTGTTTGTTGAACTTGTCTTTGTGGTCATGCTTTTCTTCCTAATATTAGTTAAATATGATCTAGTCATTTAAGCTTATATATGAAAGTGCCACAGCATCCCTCAGGAATAAATCTCCACAACATTCACCTTAACACATACTTGTGCGAGCCACGGAAGTATTCCGGGAACCAGAAAGAAGTGCTTCGCCTCTTAGCGCACTCGGTTTGAGAATTGTGGAAAACGCGGAATGGATTACGATCATCATATTGCACTCTAAAAACGCTTGTGGCAGTAAGATGACTTGGGAACATTTAAATATAACTAAATATGCTGCGATATACGTTTATAGAGAATGTGAAGATTATAATATTCTTGTAATTAGTGCACAAACAGGACTGCGCTATTGCACGGTGTATATGTCATCAGAACCTCATGTGTTAGAGAGCGTTATCCAAGTCAGTTCATAATCCAGTCCACATTTCAGTCGAATCTGCAGGGTAAAAACAGGAGGCAGACAGGGAATGGAGTTGGCAATGTGAAATCTGTTTCTGCTTTACAGAGTCTGAGTATGTGCAAGCTTGGCACTATATTTGCTCTAGGCATCATTTAGGGTGATAAAAGAAGTTTAGATGTTTTCAGTGTGACAGGAACTACTTGGTGTATGGCTATTATACTCAAAGAAATAGTAAAGTGTTTCTTTATTCAGTTATTTTCCTCAGTTTCCTTCTATTCAGAGCTATATTTGAATTCGATATTTGAATTCTGTTGACAAAAGAAATTCAAATACAATAAAGTTGACAGTGACACAAATTGTTGCAAATTTTTTTAACAAAGGTGCAATAAAAAAATTTTGTAATTTGCTGGTTAGGGTTGTAGTATTGAATTTGCCTCAGATATTATACATATATTGTAGGCCACGTAAAATCCTTGGAAGTTTCCCTCAAAGTTTGAAAAAGTAGGCAATACGATGTGTTTATGTAAGTCATATGGCATATAGAGTATGGCGTGTAAATATATATATATACATACATACAAGTTTTTTTAATGTTTTTTTTTGTTTTTCAAAAATTTGTTTGAAATTGAACTTCAAGTCAGCGTTTCCATAGTTTTTCCTCAGGCAAATGATGTCACCATAAACATATATTTTTTATTGTTATGAATGTCACGAGTGTGTGCCAAACACGATTATGCCCCAGTTATGGTTTCCTATGGCTCTCTGGAGTGGTACTTCCTTCCCTAGCACACTTCAGAGAGTAATTTTGTGTGTGTGACGGCTGCCCAGCAACCTGCTGGCTGAGGACCAACTTCCTTGTGTCTGCTCTTGCTACTTTATGGATTCCCATGTGGGGGTGTGTCTGAGAACAAGGGATTGAATGAAACTCTGATTGAATGAAGGTTTCCTCCCTTTACCAGCAGTGTATACATGTGGCTTATTGGCGCACTGAGGGTCATGAAAGGGTTTGAAATGAATACACATGGTTTTGTTTACACAGAAAATGTGCCATACTTTGTACTCTGCCTCATTAAAACTGTTGACAAACAAGGACAGATGAAAGCCGTGCTTGTTTGGCTTTCATTTTTTCACTTGGAAATCTCAGCAAAATCATTATATGTCTTCCAGATTTCATTCTCTCTCAGTAATTTTATGCAAGGAGCAGAGTATTTAAAATGATATAATTTCATGCCATTTAGAGAAGGATAACATAAAATCTACAACTATTACATTTTCACTATTTAGCACAATTTATTGGATTTAATTAATTGTTGTCTCTACAAACAAATGTTAAGATTTACCATCTAAATATTCACTATGTGGATATTTTACATTACAGTAAATATCACAGTTCAAGACTGATTTGTGTTTTGTATTGATTGGCTTTCTCGTAGCTCAACTAGATCATGATGCTGGCAACACCAAGGTCATGGGTTTGATTCCCACGGAATACTAATACTGCCAAATATATACCTTGAATCAGGGTTATTGTTGTTAACTAAAACCATAGCAAAATATTTTCATTACTTGACATAAAATTAATGTCAGCTAAAATAAAAAATACTTATTTTCAGCTATATATTTCAGCTAGTTACCGAGGCAACATTTCTCATTACGGTTAGTCTAGCCCGAAGTACTAATTTAACTCAATCTAAATCTTAAAAACTATTTAAAAAAAACTATACAGACATATTTAAAAAAGAAAAAAAACTGTAATAAAATGGCAAAACATAACAAAATTACTTAAAGTTTAACTAAATTTGCAATGAAAACAGAAAATGTAAAAAAAATAAGTACTTGATAAAAGCATTTGCTGAAGGCAGAAAATGAAGATTTGCTAATGTAACACTAAATAGTTATTTCATTAATATAGTATTATAAATTCATTTTTGGATTATATATATATATATATATATATATAGCTCTGATAATTAACTTTTTACAATACATTCCTTTATCTCTGCTTATTTGTTGTATAAAATAACATCATAATTTATATTTAAGTTATCAATATTTAGATGTATTATACTCCATCAAATATTTATAAACATATAGATAATCTCACTCGTCATTTTGACCGACAAAGATTTCAAATATTGAACAGAGATGTTGGATCTCCAAATCAAAGATATGAAACGCTATATAACAGCACCAATAAATTATTTATGTTATTTCCATATTCTTTGCTGTAAGATGAAATGTATATACATTTCACTGGGGAGAAATACATTTCCCAGATTCAACATGCTGTCAAAAAGTGACAGAGAGAATCTCCCTACTTCACAGGACACAGGCAGAGTTGGCCAGCAATGCTAGCGGCTCTGCATTGCATTAAGGTTGTGCGCTGTGCTGCTCTGCCCATCCCCCATACTGAGATACCAAAGCAGAGTTGTGCTGCTTTTGCAAGCAGCAAAGCTTCAGCTGGAGTGAGAGGCAGGCAGGGAGAGAGGGGGGTGGGGAGAGCAGAGAACGAGAGACGGTGTGTTATTCTCCTAAAAAGATATTTTCCCCAGAGATCCTTTCTCTATCTCTTTTTAGATTCCAAACTGAACCACAGTATAAATAGATGGGCTTATTTTGTGATGATAATGTATTCTGCCTTTCAACCACTTTGTGTGGTTTGTCCATGGGTTTGTCTGATTGTCTTCTTTACTCGTGCTCTCTCCCTCCCTCTCGTTTTTCATTTTCACTTCCTGCTTGCAGACTAGCTCAACCCACAACCAACCCTCCCTTCTCTTACTTTCCTAACGCATTTCAATCAGCACAACCCCCTAAAACAGTGTTTCTCAACCGGTTTGACTGATCCAATGCCGCGCCAAATCTGTTAGCGAAATGTATTGATAAATGCATGTATAGGCCCTACTATATGAAATTCATGAACATAACTTTGGCTAAAAAGCTAAATTTGCTATTTTAAAATGATTAAACCCCCACAGTCACATAATCTGTGTTTAACGTTGCCTGTAGCGTATTTCATTTTACCTTGCATAGTTTTACCAAGATGTTGGCATATGCCTATTTAGGCCAGCGTCTACCAAGTGACAGATGAATTTGTACCAAAATACCAAACACACAGCGTGAAAAGATATGAGAAACATTTTCTCCTTCATTTTAAAAGTTGAATATATAAGCTATAAGACATAACAAAAAAAAATTATTTTACTATCCTATATTTATTCTCTACACATGCATATGGTCAAAATGCATGTTATGCTGACCTAAAACATGGGATGTTAGATACATTCATTAACATTTATTTAACCAGGCAAGTCAAAAATCAACCTCTTCAACCCCAGGCATAGGCCTTCATACACTACATATAACATACAAAACAGAATTTATATTTATGTAGGCCTACAATATGTACAACAATATGTACAATTCTTCTATAAGCCCATTTTAAGGTTGAAAGTGAAGTAGGTGTGTGTATTTGTGTGTGTGCAGACTTTGGTATTTTATAGGCAGTGCAACAGCAAAACCAGTAAGACAAGCTTACTTCATGGAGAGACTGCATGCAACTATAATGCAATCCTAATGTCTGGCTATATGATTTAATTCAGTTCACTCCAGCCACAGTTTTCCCACCAAAATCTGTTCGAGGAGCAGTTTTCAACCCTGCCGTTATGCAACGTCAATTTAACACCCCCTCTACCCAGCCCCCCTTCTCTGAATCCATTCCGCACTCCGAAGAGAGTCCGAGCCATGTTTTACTGCTCTCAGCGCACCTCGGTAAAATGGCTGTATCTAAGTGAGCCTCGTGCTGGTGTGATCCGTTCCTCGGCTATAGTCTACTTCTGCAACAGAACCCCCACAAATTCCGTGTCGGTTAAATTTCATTTACAGGGAACTCGGTGCGAGAGAGTCTAAAAAACGGAGCCGACGGTGGAGCCCGGATTCGGTCCGGCGTAAGGGGTGGGGATGAGTCGGGACACGGGTAAATTGTTGTAAAACTATTGTATTTACATTCAATGGTTCGCGTTTGATTGTGACCGACTCGCCGAGAGGGAGAGGGGGGGGGATCATGGCCGCTCAGGTCGCCAGCGCTACCTCTCTCAACACCAGCCCGCCTTCCGAGCTGAAAAAACCGGATCGAGACCCAAAGGAGGAGTCGGTACCGGGGGAGAAGCAGCAGGAAAATAAGGAGCCGGGACTCGAGAGCGGATCTCCGGCTCGCGGGGAAGTGCAGGACCGGGCCGATGTGGGAAATGCTGGGGGAGGAGGGGAGTCGGAGATGAAGAACGGCAACGGGAATCCGTCGAGGGTGAACAATAATCAAAATGAGACCACCGGACCGGAGGGGAACAACCACCCCGGGATGGTACTCCATCACGCGCCCGGGTTTCAGCCCGCTTCCTATAGCTACGCGCAGCATTACGGCCGGGCCCCTTTTCATCAACATGGCGGACAACAAAGCCCTGGCATGGCAGCTGCAGCGGGGCCAGGCGCGCTGTCGAGCAGCATGATGGACCCCTATCAGCCCAACTCCCACGATCACGGCTTCCCGAACCACCAGTACAACAGCTACAGTCCGTTCGGGAACCGAAGCCCGTATCCGGGCCAGGGCTACGGCATGAACTCTCCGCGCAGCGCTCCTCAAGCCCAGGCAGGGGGGCAGTCAGCCAAGCAGCAGCAGCCAGCAGCGGCTGCATCTTACAGCAATCAGCGTTATAACATGGGAAACCCGCAGCCTACATCCA
Organism: Sinocyclocheilus rhinocerous; assembly: GCF_001515625.1. Classification (NCBI taxonomy): domain Eukaryota; kingdom Metazoa; phylum Chordata; class Actinopteri; order Cypriniformes; family Cyprinidae; genus Sinocyclocheilus; species Sinocyclocheilus rhinocerous. The sequence continues at coordinate 69,738 of NW_015623757.1, forward strand.
CCCCGACTCTCAACCAGCTCCTCACCTCACCGAGCGGTGCCCGGGGTTACGCGAATTACCCGCCGAGCGACTACAGCGGTCAGGACAGTGCTAAGGGACCAGCAGATATGGGCAGCAGCGGCGGGCAGTACGGTGGGGGCCATCCGGGTTGGCAACAAAGGACCCATCACCCGCCACCCATGAGTCCTGGAAGTACCGGGCAGCCCCTGGGAAGAAATCAGGTAAAATTACAACCCCATTGCCCTTGAAAACGGCCTCTCTCTCGCTTTGCTCAAGTCATATGAGTGGTTGAAACGCACTGTGCTAGCTAACGTTATTGTCTGAGCAAGAGACTATAAAATGGCTGCCTGCTATGTTTTCAATAGAAGCTCATGCCTTTACTGCTTATATTTAGTTAAAATAACGAAACTTTCCAAAAGCCGCAAGCTTCGTGGCTGGACTTGTGTTGTGAGATGAAAACTGTTGCCTATTATTGCTGGAGTTGAAGGTAGATCTCCGATTGAAAATGCGTATTTAGCTCAGGCTGCTTCTCCACCAATAAGGCTTAAACGCATTTCGCTTTTCCCTCATAGGCCTTTCTGTGTGTTATATATGCTTTAATGTTCTGTATATTTATCTAATATGTGATATTTAGCCGGTTGGTGTGTTGTTTGTCAGTTCTGATGTTAATTAGGAGAGTGATTAACATAATATTAGCGGATATTCCAAGTGGAAAAACCCGTCTTGTGTAAACCGATACGTGAGTGTCACTTCTGCAGTAGAGAAACATATGTTGATTATCCTCATTTTGGTCGAAAATGTATTTAAACGCGCTTTAAAAGGACGTTACTAGTACATTTGATGAGGAAAAGCTTCGTTTTTAAAGCGTGGACTCAATTGAATGTCGGTCTGTGTGCGCGCAGCTTGTAAACACAAGCCCAGTGATTTGAGTAAGTGCAGATTGGTTTGCAGTGGGATTTGAATTGTGGAGGTAAAATCCTCCTGTCAAAGGCAGGAGACAGTTGGTCTTGGGTTGACATGCTCGCTGAGATCTGATTGGCTCTGCATCCTGTGCTCTTGGCCATTTATAATTGCATATGATGTAACACTGAAACACTTGCTGATTAGCTCCAGTTGCTCACCTCCCTCACTCGTTCAGTAGTGTATTGTATATATGAAATAAATGTTGGCCAATGCTCTTAAGATTAATTCTACATATTGGAGAAATAGGAGTTTATTAATTCGATAAGTAAGGGTTATATTCAGAGACTGATACTTTTAACAGAATGTTGTCAGTTGACGTTTTACATGCTTTATGTATGCACACATAACTATTTATGTAAAAAAAATGCATATATATATATATATATAATTTTTTTTTTTTTTTTTTTTTT
>NW_015623757.1:71246-77126 GCF_001515625.1 Sinocyclocheilus rhinocerous
AAGATATGTGGAAGTCCTCTTTTTTTTTTATTATGCAGGGGAATAAAATACACATTTTTGCAGACTTTATTCAAAGAATGTCAATAATAGCAAAATTTGTGATTGGAAACTGGTTTCATGTCACTCATCAACTGGGAACCTTTAGTTCGTTTTTGAAGTTTCGGTTATTGAAGACACTTGAATAGCCTGTGTCTTATTTCTCTAGCCTGTTGGATATTGAGCGAGAAAATCTTTTTGAATTCTCCTTAATTCATGCCAGTTGTTTACAGTATGATGTTATGCACTGTTTCCTGTCTGGTCATTCTCTGCATGCTAAATGCTTGTTCATGTGGTGCCTATCATGATTGTTTGTCTTGGATATGTCCAAACACTTTTAAGTGCAATTTCAAGGTTGAACAACATCTGTTTACCACAGTTAACTTAGTTTATCATACTAGGTTGAGGCTGCATGTGCTTCAGTTTTGTCGCTGTGCAAACTGTGCATCTGATAAGGGGATTGAAACTCGGTTTGCAAGTTTTCCTTTTGGCCTAGAATTTCTTATTTAGATTGTTTATTTTAATTGATTCTTGTTTTAAAGTTTTCTTCATTAATAATAACTATATGAGATTGTGAAATGAGAACCTGTGAAAAAAATTGTTTTTATACCTGAATTTCAACCTGTTTTTCTGCCTCTTTCTTAAAATCTGAACATAATTCCTTTTTGTTAGCAAGATTAGGGTCTCTATGGGATTGCTTTTTTGAAATGTCTTTTTAATAATAATAATGATAATAATATTAAATTCATTTATATAGCGCTTTTCTAGTCACTCTAAGCGCTTTACATGAAGGGAAGTTCTTGTCGAATTGAAGTATGATCTGTGAGTTTACAGGCAGTGAAGATCTGCAATATTGTTTGATGGTTTGGTCCTTAGAATTTCCACATCATCTGTATATATGGGCCCAAATATGTCAGGTGTCATCATTAAAATGTGTTGATTGGGTTTTCAAACCATGTGATGCAAGCAATCCCACTAACTAAAACACTTTAAGTTTGGAAAAAAAGTTTTTTCATAAAAAAAGTTTTTTTTATGTTTTGTTCACAAAGGCTGCATTTATTTGATCAATATCAGTAGAAACTTTAATATTTATAATTATACTATAGAATTTAAAATAACTTTCTTTTTTTATTTTAAAAAGTGATTTAGTCCTGTGATGGCAAAGCTGAATTTTCAGCAGCCATTACTTCAGTCTTCAGTGTCACATGTTCCTACAAAAATCATTCTAATAAGCTGATATAATGTTCAAGAAACATTTCTTATCATTGTTGAAAACAGTTGTGTGGCTTTATTTTTTTATGGCAATTGTAATACTATGATTGTGATAATATGATTCTGTGATTAAAAAGTTCAAAAGAGCAGCATTTAGATTTTTTTCATGACACTATAAAAGTACTTACTGTCACTTTTGATCAATTTAATGTGTCCTTGCTAAATAATAGTATTAATTTAAAAAAACTTACTGACTCCAAAAAGTAATGTAGGTCTTTTAGTTTTTGTACAGAACTTCTTGGTTATTAATTATATTAGCTTAATAGATTCATTTTGATGTAGCTTTGAACTTTCTCTTATAATTATGTTTTATTTAATCTTAGACAGAGTTTGCTTACTGCAGTGTGTGAATGGCGTCCTGCCTTCAGTCTTCTGGTGTCCACCCCATCCCCCATGGCCAATCACAGCGTCCGTCCAGCAGCCTCTCCTGTCAAGGGAGCCCACACTTTATCTTATGCAGATTAGCCATGTGCTGCTTTTATTTATTTTATTTTTCCATTCGGACACTGGAAAATGTCAAGAGCAGCTTGTCCTCAGTCGTTTCACACTTTAGAGCGTTTACAGCCGTAGACCTCCTTTCAAGGTTTGAACTCCAGCCAGATTCTAAACGAGACTCCTAGATATTAGACAGACATCCTAGATGAGGTTTCCCTTGTCCAAATAGGATAGGATGACACGGTGTACTTTGTTGTTTTGTTATATTTTCATGTTGTGTCATTCAGTATGATTTTTAAGATTTGGTCATGTTTGAGTCAGTGCCCATCTGTGAAGAACGGATGATTTTGCCATCCATTTTTCCACAGTCTGACTTGGGCTACGTCCACACGAAGCCAGAGCTTTCCCTATCCGATCTTTTTTTTCCCCTCGTCTCAAGAAATATCTGCGGCTAGGGCTGGGTATCGTTCAAAAATTTTCGATATCGATACCGATACCTTGACTTCGATACCGGTTCCTGAACGATATTTTTCGATACAAATTTTATGAAATCAATTTTAACAAGATTACATTATCTAACAAAAAAACTTTGGTTTTATTTTTCAGCTTGTTGATGTTTATACAAACTCAAAGACTCATCTCCTGAGCCACTGCACAAAGGAACAAAATGTAACCAACACAATAAATCAGTGCAAAATAGTTTTAATAAAGCTCAAATAGTCTTCAGTTTACACATCTGTTAGGCTACATTTACACTAGTTAGTGTTAGTTTTAAAACGCATAGCTCAGACAGAATCATGATTTCTATTTATTTTCCACTGATTTAAGGCCCGTTCACACCAAGCACGATAACTATAAAGATAACGATAAAGATATAGTTCCTGGGTTTCTTCTGCGAGGCGTATTTGGAGTTTCAGCGCGAGAGCGCCCTCTGGCCTTTGGATGGAGATTTATTGCTGATCACAGAACCGTGCTTCACTGAAAGATACGCATGACAATCGCAGCTTCTGTCGAATCGCGATCTCGATTCCATTTTGATTTATCGTGCAGCCCTACAGCTAAACACGTCTCCGTGTGGACGGGGCCTTATATTCACTAGACAAAATGATACATAAAAAAGACTAAACAAAGGGTCATTTGAAAGAGTTGACTGACATTTTTTAGTTTCCTAGTTTTGCCTCCATCAGTTTAACACTTTATATCAACGTGGATTTCATATATCAATGTAACATTTGAATAGACAGCCAGCATATAGGCCTGTCACGATAACAACTTTTTGTTGTGCGATTATATTGCCCCAGAAATAATTGCGATAAGCAATATTATTGTCATTTTAAAGACCATTTTATTCCACTGAATATATAATCATAATGTAACCGCATAATAATGCAAGACGGCCTACAAAACTTTTTATTTTTAAGAATATTTAGATTATGGAAATTAAGTATCAAAATATTAGATACCTAAAAAAACTTAAATAAATAGTAAATGAACATTTTCTAACAAAAAGTGCAAAGTAACAAGTACAAAAAAAGAAAAATGCACAAAGAACTTGTATGGAGATTTTTCCATCTACAGATTTATCCCTGACCTTCTTTTCTCTGTAAATTAAGGGTGCACACTATTGCTGGAAAACACAATCACTACTTAGCAGTCAGATGTCCGTATGCACAGATCCCTAAACAAGACCATATCTTCAGATGAAACGTTTTTTGTAGAAGCATTTTTTTTTTTTTATTTGAACTAGCACCTCATGACTACACCACGTTATGTACGAGAAGCTGCAAAAGACACAGGCGCAAGTGGAATGTAAAAAACACGGTGACATTAATTTTTAAGTAAATATAATGGGTGATATATTGCGTCACCAAAAATGATTGAGGTCATGTGCATATATTGCGCGATAAGTCGATATATTGATTATTGCGACAGGCCTACCAGCATATGCATGAATGCGTCATTTGTACGTTGCCATTTGACATTTTAAAACACAAATCTATTTTTTATTTATTTTTTATTTTTTATGTTCTGGGTCATCAGATACAAAGATGGAAAGAAGGACTTCGTGATATCAATGTGAGACTTGAAAGTGATATGAATATGTGCACTTTCCAACTGCATTTATGGTATTTGATTAAAAGTTGTGTTGCTTTTCTGAACAGAATTTACAATAATTACATCAAAAGATCACTTTAATATAACAATGATTCATCCATTGCTTAATGAACTTAAAGATATTTTATTAAAGTAATGATTATCACCTGAAGCTTGACATCATAATCGTACCAGCAGCATGATATTCAAAATAAATATTGACATTTTATAGATGCGTAGTGTATAACAGTATCTGGGCAATGTCGCTAAATATATCTTGCTTTTTCAGCCTTCTTCTGATGATGTTTTATGCATAAAATTATATAAAATATCAGAGACACCTTTAAAACATCTTTCATAACTCTCATACTTGGAGTTACAAAAAGGATCATGAAACTGTTTAATGACATATTCTTTAGGAAAGTAGCTAATTGAAAAGCTTTTTAAAGTCATCACCATATTCACAAAGTTGCATTATTTTATTTTAGATCATATTCAACATATCACCCAACCATATATATATTTAACTACTGTCAAAAATTTGCGGTTGGTAAGATTAAAAAAAAAAAAAAAAAAAGGTTTATGCTCACTCATACAGTTAAAAACTTTAATTAAAAATATTATTACATTTAAACATTTGAAATGACTGCTTTCTGTTTTTATGCAATATTTTGATATTTCAAATTTATTCATGTGATGGCAAAGCTGAATTTTCAGCATCTGTTACTTCAGTCTTCAGAGTCACATGATCCTTTAGAAATCATTCTAATATGCTGATTTGCTGCTTAAATATTTCCTATCAGTGTTAAAAACAGTTGTGAAGCTTATATTTGTGAAAACCAGGATGCAGTTTTGAGGGTTCTTTGATGGATAGAAATCTTTTAGCATTTATAGAAACATTTTGTAACATTATAAATGCCTTTACTGTCACTTTTGATCAATTTAATGCATCCTTGATGAATACAAGTATTAATTTCTTTCAAAAACAGATCTTACTGACCCCAAAATTTTGAACTGAATTTAGATATCATATTTTGTGTAGGTGAACTCTGGAGAGGAGTTCATTTGGCTGCTTGGTAAACGTATTAAGCTGACCTTCAGGATTTCATTTTTCAATGAATAGATTTTACAATCATGAAACACTGTGGACAATATGTATGAAAGTATGCTTAATATTTCATGCCTCAGAGTGTTGTTTTTGTTTTTGAATGTACACAGAGGTGAATTATGATAGAAAAGGCAGCATAGAGCATACACTTTTATTTCTCTCTGTGAGTGAGTTTTGTTCTCAAGTACATCAAGTAATTGTTGAAATGTAAGTATCCTACTATGAAATACTGTACTTGAATGCATAGTATTTAAATTGCATTAATCTTTAACCTGGAGGAGAACAGGATGAAGTCTCATTGCAGTGCAGCCATTATAAGGATGTTAATTTAATTAACATTTACTTGTTAATATTTAAAAAATGTTAAATACACAGTGAAAATAAATGTTTAAGGACACACAAAAGAATATTATCAACTAGAATTGTCATCGCTTGTTGGTGATGAAGTTAAGCTTCTAAAAGCAAAATAAAGTCTTCGGTCTGTATTTTTAAATTTCAAGTGTTGGCAAGCGATGTTTAAATCAGTCAGATTGTCTATGCGAAAGACTACATTTTAAGCTGATGCAATTAATATAGTTCCATGTTCTGCAAATATCAGAATTGAGTGCTGGAAACTTGGTGTACTTTTGTTGTCCATCAGTGTTTGTGCACTGCAGTTATTATTTGTTAGTTTACAACAGAATGACTTGTATTCCAACTCCAATATTTACGTGACCCCCTCATCTTGGATTTCTATGCTCCAGCGTTCATCTCATTGCAAGTCAAGCTGGACCTCTCCTCTCATGTCATTAAGCCCTGTGTCATTCATTCGGTGCCAAGTTTGCCGTCTTTTTCCGAAAAAAGGAAAAGCTGGCTTGGCCGAGGCTCAAGCAGAGCTACAGCTGGGATGTGTTAAATATTCGGCAGACTGCCCTCCATTTGAAATGAGTTATATA
>NW_015623757.1:77465-87969 GCF_001515625.1 Sinocyclocheilus rhinocerous
CTCTCTTTTTCCTTCTCCTTTTTCCACTATCATTTCCCCCCCTCTGGCTGTTCTCTCTCTTCTTCTCTTGTGGTTTCTTGCATTTTTATTCTGTCCTTGCTATTCTTTCATTTCCACCCTGGCTTTTTAAAATCAAATTCTCAAGTGTGGGAGTGCAGTAGTACAGAATAATAGTTTGATTGAATGGTTTTGGAAAATGTGTCCTTGAGTTTTTAAAAAGCTTTGTAGATGTCTTTGTGTGAAACTCAGTTTATGCTTTTCTGTCATTATCTGTGAGATACCTTTGCTCAAACCACTTTGTCGCTCTCGTTCCACAGACTCCAGGCTCCATGGATCAACTGGGGAAAATGCGCGGTCAGCCTTATGGGTCGGGCGGGCCTTACTCCCAGCAGCCCCATCAAGGGCCTCCTCCAGCACCCCAGCAGAGTCCTGCTTACCCAGGCCAGGGCTATGGGCCCCCTGGCCCTCAGAGATACCCTATGGGCATGCAAGGACGTATGCAGTACGGCCAGCAGGTCAGTGATCTTTCTCAGCGTTTTAAGGGGTTCACCGTTTGAATATGCTGCACTGTTGTAGTTAAATGAGTGAATATCCTGGTAATTATAAGTTGTGAAGCTAGTAATTATTTTTTTTGGTAACCTATTGCAATGTGTTTTCTCATTTAATTAGAGGTAGGGGGAAAATACACGATCGTGTTGCAGTGTTCTTTTTAGTGCTGGCATCGATGTCATTTTTTTTAGCATGCTTTTTAAGATTTTAAAGTTAGTTTAGCAGTATAGATACACAGATACTGTTTTCAAGGTAAAAAAAACCTTTTGTATAAAGTCAGGTTGCTAATAGTTTAAGATGAAATTACAGTCAAATTAAGGTTTATTAACACTGATGCAGTAAGAAAATTCTATAGTAATAATAAATTAACAATTCAAGATGTGATGTTTCAGTCAGCCCATTATTCTCTTTGACCGTAGCCTGTAATTCTATAATTTAAAAAAAATTGTTTATGCTGTTGAATGTATGCTTACAGTCAACATTGTTTTACAATGTGGTTATGCGCCAAATATTGCCTGAATATCTTATGTTTAACTTTCTTGAGAAAAAAAAAATGAATGAGAATTATATTAATTTGAAGTAAAAATATTTTTTGGGGCTTTAATTTTTGGGTTAAATCACCGTGTATCATAGTGTTTGGTGTTACAAAGCTTGACAAAAATGGCAACGTGTAGCATATGTGTCCCAGCTATCATGGGATCTTTAGCCATTCCTAGCCTTAATAAATAATTACAAATGTGATGCTGGACAAGGTCACACTTTCTGGTACAATAACTACATTTTATCCTTGTCTTATTATTTAGGGAATAGGAAGGATAAAAAGTTGTTAGGCTGTGTACAGGTATATTGTGTACAGGTTATAAATAAAACTCATCTAATCTCTTTTAGCAATAAACTTTCTGTCCCAGTTTTAATCTTAAATATTATTTATGTGAACTCATATTTAACAATAACATGGAATTTTAAAATTTTATTTTTCAGTGCTTAGAAGAGTCATGGAAATGTCTGATGTTGAAATATCAGTTTTCTATTTACATTGAGTGCTAAAACCTTGAGTAATGCACTGTTTTAAATCTCAGGACGATTTTACTTGGTTACTGATAACATTTAGTACATTTTTAAAAAGCAGCAAATTAAAACTATGAATTCTCATCCTTTAATCAAGAACGAACTGGAAAAGTAATGGAAATTCAAGAAGTCTACTTTTATAAGGCTTAATACAACACAGATTGCTTCAAAGCAGCTATACAGTAATGAACAGGAAAAACCGTGTCAGTGTCACAAATACATTTGTCGAAAGAAGTGGGAGCCTTGTCTATAGCATGTCAATAAAAAGTTTATTTTTTGTCTATTTACCCACATGTAGGGATGCAGCGATTAACCGGTTTCGCAATTAACCGCGCTTTAAAACGTCACGGTTAATTAATCGTAAAGGTTCCGCTAAACCGAGTGTTTCTGTTACACGGAACGGAACTGTTGCAGCTTGCGCAAAACGAAAACAAAGTTACACTAGCGGTGCACCAGCTTAAAATGACGTGCTTATCAGAGGCACGGAGGCTACTCACTTTAATATCTAAAAAGTGTTCATGTGATTTTATACATTAGTAATGTTGGGAAATGAATAAATGCATAATAATCGTCATAATCGTAAAACCGTGATTATTCCTCAGACAATAATCGTACCAACAAAATCTATAATTGTTGCATCCCTACCCACATGATATAAATAAGTGTGGGAAATACCATGAGTGTAATGATCTTTAGTGCCATCCTACTTGTTTGCACAGGTGCCATCATATGGACAGCAGGGACCAGGGGGTTATGTGCAGCAGGGGCAGCAGCCCTATTACGGCCAGCATGGTCAGGGGCCTCACTCGGGCCAGCAGCAGTCGCCATACCCCGGGCCTTCCCCAGGGCAACCAGGAGGTCAGGGACCTTATTCACAGCAACCTCATGGCCCCCAGTCATCTGGTCCTCCTTACCAACAACCCCACATGCCCCAGCAGCCACAGGGGCAGATGACCAGCCCTTCGCCGGGCCCGTCGCAGTCCCCATACTCGCAGTCCTCAGCGCCACCCCAGGCCAGCCAGTCTCCCTATCCACAGCAACAGGTGCCTCAGTCCCAGCCCTCGCAGCAGGGGAGCTCCCAGGCTCCTCCTGCATCCCAACCCAGTTATCCTCCTGCCCAAGGCCCCCAACAACAACCGCAGCAGCCGCCACCGCCAACATCACAGCAGCCACCGCAGACGCCCACACCTGCTTCTCAGCCGCCCGCGGGACATGGACAGATGCCACAGGGACAGCCCTCATCGTACTCCCAGAATCCCCCACAACAACAACAACAGCAGCAACAACAACAATCGCCGTATCAGCGTTTTCCTCCTCCTCCTCAGGTAACTTAAGCTTTTTGCTTTCGTATTTAAGTTGTGGTTCAGGGTGGATGAAAATGAGATAATGAAAGTGAGAGTTACTGAGATCGACTGTCACCACGGTGCCCTTGAGCAGCAGTTCTAAAGTATAGGTAATGCTTTGCAACGAAATTTAGTTAATGCATTAAGTGTCAGTAATTAACAATGATCAACACTTTTACATTATTATCACTGGGTAATGTTAATCAGCATTAACATATTAGATACATTTTTCAAGGATCATGTGTCACTGAAGACTGGAGTAATGAAAATTTACATTCAGCATTTTGATCACAGGAATTAATTGCATTTAAAAAAAAGAACAATAGAAAACAATATAGAACAGTTATTTTAAATTGTAAAAATATTTAACTGTTTTTGATACGATAAATGCAGTCTTGGTGAGCAGAAGAGCCTTTGTTTAAATTAAAAACAAAAAAATCTAACTGACTCCACAGTAATGTCTTATTTTCTAATAACAATCTGTCATGGAATATTAATTGACAGTGAACAATAGTACATTTATGAATTCACTTATAGCATTTATTAATCTAGGTAAAAAAAAAAAAAGAAATTGTTGTTCATTGTTAGTTTAAACCTAATGCATTAACTAATGTTAACGAATGTAATCTTATTGTAAAGTGTTATTAAAGTATATGCCGAATAACATGTAAATGCATACGTTTTCTAAACTGGATGGTGTTTTTAATCCCGTTTACTATGTTTATTTCTGAACATGCAAATTTAAAGGTGAGATGTTAATGGCATGTTTAATATTCACTTTGTGTGTTTGATCTAAATTGGATGACTGCTTTTGCATTTATTTGAAGTCTGGAATGCATTTCATTTCACAGTGCCACCACATTTACAGACTCTCGTACGGTAATAAAAGCAGTATTGTAACTGGTTATTCTTAAGTACAAAAACAGAAACTTGCATTACTAACAGTGAAACTGACCTAAACACACATGCAATATCTGTAAGCAAAGGCATCTATACATGCGTCCACTGTCCTAAATACCAACTTCGACTGACCCCCCACCCCCACCCACAGGAGATTTCCCAGGAATCTTTTAGCTCCCAGTCCAGCGCTCCCCCCTCCGTTCCGCCTCTGGCATCGAAGAGCAGCACAGAGGACATGCAGGGCAGACCCTCCAGTCTACCAGTGAGTCTGACACTTTCATTTCACACAAGCTGTTGACTGCGTCCAACCGCATTTAAAGATGCATTGTGAATTTGACAGATTCACGAATGCGCAATCAAGTAGTTTCAGTCAAACGCTATTTTTATGTTGACTTTTAGTTCGAGGTAATTAGCTTGAAGATGTGAGCAGAATTCAGCCTCAGCTGCACCTTTATCTCTGGAGTGATTATGTAGGACATTTGGGGTTGTTGCTAAATGAAGAACTTTGTGGTCTGTCACGGAAATATGTGCCGTCGGTTCTCTCTGTACCTTTTTTTTGTACTCTCCATGTGAATTCTGCTTCTGTCTTCGAGATTTAATTGCATTTGAGTGTGTGTTATGACCTGCGAGACTGTGTCTGAAAAGGACACATGGAGAGACACCCAGCTGCGCTGACTCGGCACACGTGCAGCCGACTGCTGTAGCTATGGCAACTTCAGGGACGCTATGATCTCACTTTTTTTTTTTTCCCCTCCTAAATGAGATAAATAAGGCCAGCAGCCTCTGGCTGTGTGATTGTATGTGTACGAGAGCACTTGAGCGTGTGTGTGTGTCCCAGAGAGGAAAAAAAAACTGTGCCAGAGTTCATTGTTGCCGAGTGGAGGAAGCTGTCACCGGAAGATTTATTTTAAAGAACAAGAAAAGTTTTTGTGGTATAATTAAATTTTGCTATTGTGCTGCTGATTTAATTATTAATTTTTTTATTATTTTTTTTTTTTTACATACTATAATTTTTAATATTAATATTAATGCAATTGGCTTTTTAAATCAATATTAAGGTATTTTGTTAAATGTTTTTAATTTAACATTAATGTTTTTACTTTTTTAATATTAATGCATTTACATTTTTACATTAATAGTAATGGATTTTTTAACTTTTTAATGTAAATAAATTACTTTATTAAATGAATGCTTTTTCTTTTATTAATATTAATGCAATTTACATTTTGAATTAATATAATGTAATGCTTTACTTTTTAAAATTAATTAATTAAATTAATTATTTATTTATTTATTTTTCAATATTAATGCAATTTCTATAATTTTTTTAATATATATTATATATTTTTGTGAGTGAGCTTTTGGGCTTATTTTCAGTACAGAATGTCTATCTTGCCTTGGCCTAACAATTAAGCAACGAACCTTATCCAGAGCCTGCAAGACATACTTGTGATTCCAAATGTGGATTTATTTTTTAGAAATATTCTTTAATATCTGTGAAAGCTGATTGGATAGGAAAATGTTAGTAAAATAAAAATAACGCCATGAAGAGTTATTTGAGACAGCTGACAGCTTCGTTTTTAAATCCCTAGCAGAAATGCTGGAATACCAAATGATAACACCAGCTGAGCTTGTTTTTTTCCCGTTTTCTCTTCTATTTGTGTTTTTGTCTTTCTATGGGAACACAGATTATTTTTTCCCAAGTACGTTCATATTTGCAGTGCATGAAATGGAAATAACATGCATTTTCTAAATGAATGTTATTGGTCTTACTGTGACAGATTTCATTTTTCAAAATAAATTTTTTTGAATTCTTAACATCATAACATCATAATGAGACTTCTCTCTGGTGACACTTGCCAGACTCCAACCATTTAGTCTGCTTAAACCGGAGCTTGCATTCAGATCTGCCATTCATCTAATGAACCATCATTGGATAGTCTCCGCCCTACTTTTTTTCTTCTTTTCCAAAAAGTCAGAGGACAAGATACTACTTCCGCTACCTTACGACTTCCATCAGATTTTTCTAACCTTCTCTCTACGGTTCTCTTTGCTTAGGACCTATCCGGTTCAATCGATGACCTGCCTACTGGTACGGAGGGCGCTTTGAGCCCTGGAGTCAGCACATCTGGAGTATCCAGCAGTCAAGGAGAACAGAGCAATCCAGCACAGTCACCCTTCTCCCCTCACACTTCTCCCCCGGTGGGCTCTCCTGCCAGCGCCTCAGCATCTCGTTCTGGGCCACTGTCCCCTGCCACGATGCCAGGTAGGGCTAGTACTCCTTAAATTATTTTGAAATGTGTTCATGCTACTTTATGGGACAGTCATCAGGAAGATGGTTTGGAATGGTTACAAATATTAAATATTAAGAATATTTTGTGGCACCAATTGCAATTTTTTTTTTGAGCATATGGCATGAGTTTGTGGTTTGACTACCAGTTTATTCTCACTAATGGAAGATGGTGGAGTGCTTGAAACATTTAAATTTAAACAATTTGAATTTAAAATCAGTTACTTCAAGTTATAGAATGTGATTAATTTTTACAATTTTATTTGATTTTTATTTTAGTTTAACCACATAATTTGAATTTCTCATTTTTAGGAAACCAGATGCCTCCCCGCCCTTCAAGTGGACAGTCTGATGGAATGATGCACCCTTCAATGAATCAACCTGGGATTGGCCAAGAAAGAGGTAACTCAGTCTGTATAATTTGAAAAAGACAAGACTTGTTTTCCATCCTGATGCTCTCTTTTTTATTTATTGTATCAATACATTAATCTTGTTGTCTGCACAGGATATATGCAGAGAAACCCTCAGATGGCACCCTATGGGTCTCCACAGTCTAGCTCTGCGTTGTCTCCTCGTCAGTCATCTGGAGGCCAGGTGCATGCTGGAATGGTCCCTTATCAGCAGAACAACTCTATGGCAAACTATGGGCCTCAAGGTGGTCAATATGGCCCACAGGGTAAGTGGCTCAGTGGTAACAACTGACTATAATTTAATGCAAAACGCATCTTATTTAGAACAATTAAGAAAAATGTACATTTAAAAAATGGGCCCTTTGTTGAGAGAAGTTACTGTAGTGGAGGTGCAGATATTGGGCTTTTATCTTTCTCTTCTTGCTGTCCCTCCAAATCCTTCTCACTCTCCCTCTTTTTCTCTCTGTGCGACCAGTGGATCACAGTGTGGTTATTTTTAGCCTCAGTGAAAAAAAGGAAGTTGACGTAGCATGGCTCACGTCAGTTGAGCAGCTACAGAGGCTGTGGGTTACAGCAGCGCTACATGCTGCTAAAACACTCAAGGGCCTGGAAGTCTCTTAACAAGCCCACCAATGAGGGAACCATACCCCAAAACATTCGGCCAATGCTAATTGTTAATTGCTAATACTGTTGTGGTGTTCAGACTTTTTGTTTCATTCCCAAATTGTAGTACTGAGTAAGATTTCTTATTAAATGTTTTATTTCTCTCTTCAGAAAGATGCAGCATAAGCAATATGCTGTTTTGATTAACTTAACTGCTTTTATTGTCATTGTATAACTATTATTAATATAGCATTATGTAGGTTTGTTTTGCATTTCTATGCATGCATGTATTTTAAAACGGTACTGTATTTTTTTCACAATCGTGGAAACTTTGTATCAAATTACAACTTCCTGTTTTCCTCTTCAGGTTACCCCAGGCAGCCTGGTTACAGTGGCATGCCTAATGCCAATTACCCAGGCCCTGGCATGGGCGGAACCATGAACCCTATGTCTGGACAAGGAGGAGGGCCAATGTTTGCTGGCATGCCGGCTGGAAGGATGCCTCATGGACAGATGGTTGCACGTCCCTATGGCCCCAACATGGGTCCCAACATGAGTCCCAATATGGGTCCTAATATGGGCAGCATGCCCCCTCAAGTGGGAACCGGGATGTGCCCACCTCCAGGCCTCAACAGAAAGCCACAGGATGCCGCAACAATGCAGCACGGACCCGCCAACTCGATACACAACAGGTACACAAGAACTGAAATACAAATGAAGTTGTGCATTATCATTGTTCTGTCGCAAATGTCTGATTTGTTAGCCTTTTCTCATTTTTGAGTACAAACTGGATCCAGTCAGGTAGTTTGAAGTTAAATGTGTTTTGCCTCACAGGCTACCAGGTTTCCCCAATATGTCTCCTGGTCCCGGTATGATGGGCTCAGGACCTCCATATGGCCCTTCCATGAACAACATGCCTGGGATGATGAATACCCAGGGTTCACCCTACCCTATGGGTGGTAACATGGCTAACAACACTAGTGGTAAGATAGTAAAACATCTGTTTTTGTATGGTACAACAAAAAAAAAGAACCTAGCTGAAGTCATTTTTACCTGCCAGGTCACAATCATGGTTAATGTATCTGTTTTTCTCTTAGGCATGTCCCCTGGTCCGGACTTTGGTATGGATGGGAAACTTAACCAAGCCCAGAAAATGAATAACAAAGTTGAGGGGACGCCCAAGACAGAATCAAAATCCAAGGTTTTCTTAACATTTAGATAGAAGTGCAATGTCTTTACAGCAGAAATCAGTCATCCTTTGTTGCACTTCCTGTGTAATTCCTTTTATATAAACTGCTTCTGCCTAGAAGTCAAGTTCCTCCACAACAACCAATGAGAAGATCACTAGGTTGTATGAGCTAGGCCCAGAGCCAGAAAGAAAGATGTGGGTAGACCGTTACTTGGCTTTCATAGAAGAAAAAGCCATGGGCATGAGTAACCTGCCAGCTGTGGGACGTAAGCCCCTTGATCTCTTCCGCCTCTACGTGTCCGTCAAGGAGATTGGAGGTCTTACACAGGTATATGCAAGTTGTCCATACACATTAAGATAATGTTGAAGGTCTCAACTCATTTTCTCTCAAGGGTGTTTGCTTATATCCTTTGGCGTCCTTGTAATTGCAGGTTAATAAGAACAAAAAATGGAGAGAGCTGTCCACAAATCTGAACGTGGGGACCTCCAGCAGTGCTGCCAGCTCTCTGAAAAAGCAGTACATTCAATGTCTGTATGCTTTTGAATGTAAGATTGAGCGTGGAGAAGACCCACCACCTGACATTATGTCTGGAGATAGCAAAAAGAACCAGGCCAAGATTCAGCCTCCCTCCCCAGGTGAGTTCTGGCGTCTTGGATCTTAAAGAGCAGGTCATATGGGTTTTTTAAAAATATCTCTTTTGCAGTTTATAACGTAGCTATCCTTAAATGAAAACACTCTGCAAAGTTGTTAATCAAAAAAGTGCATGATAAATAAAGATAATTGTCTCTCAAAAGAGAGAGTCGGTTCTGAATCGCCAAAAACGAGTCGTCATATTTTCGAATCTTTTGCCTGTTACCGGTATACGTCACTGGGTAACACATTTGCATAATCCCCGCCTGCCCGTGAAATACGAACAGAGTCTGACCTTCCCACAAACACTTCTGCTAGTTAGTGTGTTTACATCATGTTGAGAAGACGCTGTGTTCAAGGATACCACAGAAATACAATTCGAACCTTTTGTTGTATGCATGTCATTTTACCAAGGACTGCTTCTCTAATCTTGGCTTTTATCTTCGTTGGCTTCTTCTATCTTCTTAATTTGGACTAACAAGCTCTCCGAATTACAACCTGTAAGTACGATTGATACGTTATGTGGACATTTTCAATTGAGTGCTCAAAATATCAAATTTTTGTGATATGTGATGTACACCTAGTGCAGCTTTAGGTTTCCAGGTAAAGCACGATATTACTTAAGTCTTACTGAAGTAGTTCTGATAATTCACTGTGAACCCACTATTTCCTAAGAATGTGTCGATTAATGTAGACTGACGTTGTTCTAATTACTTCGTTTAATAATAAAGAATGTAGTGTAGCACACAGACTTTATAATCATTGTGAAATTGCTGTTTATTTTGCTGCACCGGCAGTTATAGGGTTAATGCGGGAGAGACGAGCGAGTTAGTTAGGCTGGTGCGCCTGTGATACAGCGTGTGGTACAGTCGTTCTTCAAACATTACAGTAGACATATTTTGGTTTACAAACAGCTGTATTGTTTCCTCAGTTAGTCACGTTAGCACTCGGCTAACGTATCCACCATTATTGTTTTAAGTGTTCACAGTTTAGCAGCTAAACTTTAGCTGTGGGCACGATTTGCTTGCATAAGTGTTTTTGTATTTTATGTCATTATTATAAGAACGGATTGGAGCACTATATTATTGTTTTATGTAAAGGTGCTTTGTCAATGGTAGCGCTTGCTAACTTGCGCAAGGACTCCTCTCTGTGCCAATCACAGCAGGCTTTGCCAGCTGACCAATCAGAGCAGAGTAGGCTTATGGAAGGGAGGGGTTTGCTCCGAACCTGCTTGGAACGAATCGTTTCGAAATCATTGGCAAATGACTCTAATATTAAATGTATATTCTGAGAAAATTACAATGTTTTCTGACCTTAGATGCATTTAAACCAGTTGTAGGGGACTCCAACACAATATTAGGACACTAAAAATACCATATGACCTGCTCTTTAAAAATGATGGAGAAATATACAACTATTAATTTAAAGTTGTATACATTTCAAGTTTATCACAAAATATGCATATATATATATATATATACAGTGGGTACGGAAAGTATTCAGACCCCCTTAAATTTTTCA